>NW_027411755.1:114112527-114342593 GCF_047663935.1 Musca autumnalis
TGATAGCATCTATCAAAACTCCGCTTTACTGGATGCAGTTTGCGTTATTGGTGCCATGTTCATCCTTCTGTCTAGCTCTGATAAAAGGGTGTTTTTGCTCAATTTGTCGGCATTCCAAATACGTGTTGAAGTGCTCTGTCGCCTGGCTTGTACATCTCTTACGGCTTCCGTCATGACGTTATACGAAATGTACTGGTGGTCACTTCCTGTATATGTTTCGAGGACTCTCCAGTCCATTACTTTTGGCAGTGTTCTTTCTGCTGTAAGAGTAACGTCTGGGATGGTGCCCTCACAGCCGGGCCTTCTGAAGGTTGGAGTATTTCCCTTGTTTGCTGCAATTAGACCAGCTCTGGCCATCATTTGAACTATCCTTCTACCTCGTGCGTCTGTGGTTTGCATTCCCCATTCTACAGCTCTGGCGTTTAAATCTCCTGCCAATATGACATGCCCTCTCGTTGTGCGAACAAAATCCTCAATATCGTTCAATTTTCTTTCGAATCCTTCGATGTTATCACTTGGAGTGAGGTAGCAGCTGATGATGGTAAGATCACTAATATTTATCCAGACAAAGCAGTTTCCTTTTCCTCGTTTGTTCGTCACCGGTATGTTTGTATTTGGGATCCAGATTGCTGCTGTGGCGCTGTCGTCTTCAAGCCATAAACCGTTCTTTTTCTTGTATTGTTCACTTATAATAGCGATGTCCACAGATTCCTCTTTTACGATTTGTTGCAGAAGAGCATCTGCCACTTTCCCTCTATGCATGTTTAGTTGAAGTATTTTCATGTTCGCGCCTGTTCTTGTTTGTCGGCTTTGCATTTTCTTGATCCTGGCAAGTGATCTGTCGAAGGTTTTCCTTGCTCCGAACAAATACAACACTTTGGTGGGTTTTTACACTGTTTAAGGATGTGCCCTTCTTCACCGCACTGGATGCATATACCCCTCCCTTTTCTGTCAGGTCCTCTGCATTCCCACTGTCCGTGTCCAAGGCCGAAACACTTGAAGCATCGTCTGTCCTCTTCTCTATACTTCAGTCTGCAGTTTGTCCATCCAATCTTTAACCGCTCTGTCTTCAAAAGTTTTTTCGCCTGGTTAATAGGCATTACGACGAAGGCTTTCCTTTGGTTTCTTGAATCTAGTTTTGTGAAACGAACGCTGATGTCCTCTTCTTTTGTTTCCGTATTTTTGCAGACTGCTGCAATTACGTCTTCCTTGGTGGTTGTGCAATCAATGTCGTTTACCTCTATGGATGTTTTCGGTTTCGAATCTCTCACTTCTGCCGTTTCTTTCAGAGTCTCTTTTATTGCCTCTGAAAACTGCTTTGTTTTCCCTCCTTGGGCTAGTTCCAATAGTATAGCGCCAGTTCTGGTTTTACGTATTGTGCGGACAGTTATGTTCGCGTCCTCCGGCTTCACGTTCTCCTTTATTTTTTTTAAGACATCGGCATAAGTGTGGCCCTCTGCTGGCTTGACAAGAACTGCGTCCGCTCGAGATCTAGGCATCCTTTTCTTGTTTTCTCTTCTTTTTGTCGGTTCTCTGTTGTGGGGCTTTTCGATGTTTTTATCCTCGGCAACTTCGTTAGCTTCTCGGTTTTTCTCTTTTCTAACTTCTTTATTTTGAGATGTGCTCTTCTTTCTTTTTCCAGGTGTTTCCTTTTCTGCTGGGCTTGTTGCAATGCGTTTTTGAGGGAGCGTTCTTGCGTTCTCCTGGTATTTTCCTGTCATTGCGCTTATTTCTGCCGATCTTCTGCTTTTTTCTTTTTCAGTTTCAGCCTCCATCCAGTTTCTTCTGTACTCTCCTAATATGTCGAGTAGTTCCTCCAATTCTGACACTCCCTTTTGGACGTCCATGCTTATGTTTCTCTGCCTGGTTATTGCTTGTCTGATTTTTCTCAAAGCATTACGGCATCTCTCAACAGTTTCTTCTTCGGAGTTCCTCATTTTAAGAATGAATTCTTGGCGAGGGGAACATATATTTATCTCCGAGCTGTCACAGTTTGCTCCTGCGGTCTCAACCGCCTTCTCCTTGGTACTTCTTGGGGTCTCATCTGGGGCAGTAGATTTTTCTTCTGCGGGGTTATGTCGTTTCTGGGCGTTCTGCTTTGTACTCGCCGCTAAACTCATATTGATTTGTGGTGATCTTCTGGTTTTCTGACTCGGTTTAAATGGGTTTGCTTCGGCTGATTTGAGTTCTGGGGTTTGGTCCGCTTTGTGGGAAGCAGATTCTTCTTCGTCTTCTGAGGGTTTAGGTATACCTTTAGTGGTTGTTGTAGAAGTCATCAGTTTATTTGGGTCCCAACTCAGAACCGTTATCCTTACACGTAATGCAGTTACCCAGTATGACCCCGAGGGTGCCTTTGCAAGCATGGAGGTCCTCGCGAGGGTTGACACAAAGCCTTATGGGCGTTTGTGTTCAGAGCCAGGTCGGGAGCTAATCAGGACTGTTATGTCAACTGACCCTGCAAGGCCAATGATGGCGACGAAGTAAGGAGCGTTTTCTGAGTCCTTGCCAAGGTTTTAGTGGGACGGAAGGCAGCTGCGACATTAGCCTGAAAGCCATTTCAGTGAGATGTCACTCTCACTTACTGAGGTAACAGAATGCCGCGTCTGCCAGCCCGCAAGCAATAATGTCATAATGTATCCGTATCGTTTCCCATGTTCGTAGCTGTGTCGTGATCGTTGGTTGATTGGGGGAACCACGGAGGCATCACTCTCCTGTTTGCTCTATCGTTAGAGCACCCCGTGTGGATGAAAGCTTAGTTGGATGGCGGCTTCCGTTCGCCATGTCGTGAGAAGCTTTGTCGGACGTTGATGTCTTTTTGTAACATATCCTCGGCTTCTCACCGCTCAATGGTCTGGGACTGCTTATTTAAATTCGCAGCTAACCTACATATCTGCAGGCCATTCAGTTATCCGCCGCCGACTGACCCACCATAGTAGCTCTGAGCTTGGAGCCCTTGGATAATAATAATAATAATAATAATAATAATAATAATAATAAGAATAATAATAATAATAATAATAATAATAATAATAATAATAATAATAATAATAATAATAATAATAATAATAATAATAATAATAATAATAATAATAATAATAATAATAATAATAATAATAATAATAATAATAATAATAATAATAATAATAATAATAATAATAATAATAATAATAATAATAATAATAATAATAATAATAATAATAATAATAATAATAATAATAATAATATAATAATAATAATAATAATAATAATAATAATAATAATAATAATAATAATAATAATAATAATAATAATAATAATAATAATAATAATAATAATAATAATAATAATAATAATAATAATAATAATAATAATAAATATAATAATAATAATAATAATAATAATAATAATAATAATAATAATAATAATAATAATAATAATAATAATAATAATAATAATAATAATAATAATAATAATAATAATAATAATAATAATAATAATAATAATAATAATAATAATAATAATAATAATAATAATAATAATAATAATAATAATAATAATAATAATAATAATAATATATAATTTCAAAGATATCGCAAACTTTGGCTTTTGTGGCGGAATCTTAGCCGATTTTTCTAAATTTGGAACCTTTTTTTATTAACTTATAACAAACCACAGACAAAACCATGAAATTTGAACATATGTATATAGGGAGCTATTTCTATATCTGAACCGATTTCAATATAACTTGACAAACTTATTTGTAGTCCGAATTCCGTAACATTTTCCAAATTTTATTGTAATTTGATGGAATTTGCATGCTTGGTCATCATTTTCCTGACATCTGGCGAACATATATATGGGAGCTATATCCAATTCTTAACCGATTTCAATTTGATTTGCCAAAAATGTTTCTAGACCAAAATCCGTCACACATTTCAAATTTCATCAAGATTGGACATACATAGCGGGATTGGTGCACCAAATATCTAAAATCGGGCGAAAATATATATGGGAGCAATATCAAAATCTGAACCGATTTCAATATAACTTGGCAAACTTATTTGTAGTCCTAATTCCGTGGGTATTTTCCAAATCGCATAAAAATTGGGCAGAATTTGCGTGTTTGGTCCATCAATTGCTTGAAATCGGCGAACATATATACGGCAGCTATATGTATATATGAACCGATATGAACCAAATTTGGCATATTAGTTTCTAAGCCCATTATAAACATCTGTACAAAATTTGGAAGGTCTAGCTTGCCCCAGTGATTTGATGCCTCGAAAACCTGCCATTGGCCCATCGTGCATAGTATGGAGGGTATATTAAGTTTGTCATTCCGTTGTAACACATAGAACTAATCATTTGCGACCTATAAAGTATATATATTCTTGATCAGGATAAAATTCTAAGACGATCTAGCCATGTCCGTCTGTCCGTCCGTCTGTTGTTATCAACTCTAGCGTCCGCAATAATTGAGATAGAGTGCTAAAACTTTGCACCGAGGGTCTTTTTTCCATAGGCAGGTCAAGTTCTATAGATCTATAGAAGATGGGCTATATCGACCACTCTTTGGAATAGCCCCCATATAACGGTACCTCCGGGATTTGAGGTATTTTGACGTTCTTCGCCACATTTGCAGACCGAATTAGCTATAATTTGGCACTTAGGGTTCCTGGAGGCCAAGAAACGTATCTACAAAAATTATGCATATAGCTCCAAGTTTTGGTATAGCCCCCATATAACGAACGGTACCTCCCGATTTGAGGAATTTTCACGTTCTTCGCCATTAGCTATAATTTGGCATTTAGGGTTCCTAGGGGGCAAACAACATATCTACTAAAAATTATGTATATAGGTCCAAGTTTTGATATAGCCTCCATATAACGGTACCTCCCGATTTGAGGAATTTTCACGTTTTTCGCCACATTTGCAGACCGAATTAGCTATAATTTGGCATTTATGGTTCCTGGAGGCCAAACAACATATCTACAAAAAACTATGTATATACGTCCAAGTTTTGGTATAGCCCCCATATACGGTACCACCCGATTTGAGGTATTTTCACGTTTTTTGCCACATTTGCAGACCGAATTAGCTATAATTTGGCATTTAGGGTTTCTGGAGGCCAAGAAACATATCTACAAAAAGTATGTATATAGGTCCAAGTTTTGATATAGCCCCCATATAACGGTACCTCCGGGATTGCGGTATTTTGAGTTTTTACGCCACATTTGCAGACCGAATTATATATAATTGGGCATGGAGGTCAAACACATATCTACAAAAAAATATGTAGGTCCAAGTGTTTGATAGCCCTCATATAACGGTCCTCCCGATTTGGGGTATTTTGGTGTTTTTGCTACATTTTCAGACCGGATTAGATACAATTTGGCATTTAGGCACGTTTTGGTATAGCCCCCATATAAAGATACCGCCCGTTTTCAGGTACTTTGAAGTTTTTATTATACCCTCCACCATATGTCATTTATTAAATTTGTCATTCCGTTTGTAACACATCAAAATATTTGTCGGACACCCTATAAAGTATATATATATATACATATATATATCAGCATAAAATTCTATGTCGATTTAACTATGTCCGTCCGCCTGTCCGTCCGTCTGTTGAAATCAAGATACAGCTCGCCAATTTTAAAGATAGAGAGTCAATATTAGCCTTCATAGAACGGTACCTCCCGATTTCCGGTATTTTTAAGGTTTTAGCTTCATTATCCTACCAAAATGGCTGAAACTTAGTATTTAGTTATCGTTTGGGTGTATAAACTTTCCATTTGAAATTTGTTGGTATAAGTTCACGCATTCATATAGTTCCCAATAGAACGGTACCTCCCGATATTCGGTATTTTGAAGGTTTTAGCTTCATTATCCCGCCAAAATGGTTGAAATTTGTTAATTATCCTTCGTTGAGGATATAAATCGTTCCACCTGAAATGTGTTGGTATAGGTACACGCCTTCATATAGCCACCCACAGAGCGGTACCTCCCGATATTCGGCATTTTGAAGGTTTTAGCTTCATTATCCCACCAAAATGTTGAAATTTGGTAATTAGGCGGAGCTAAGTACTTTCGTAGATGAAAGGAAACTAATTATTCCATTCTCTTTCATTTAATTTTGGTGGAGGGTATAAAAAGTTCGACCAGGTCAAACTAAGACTTTTTTACTTGTTTTATTTTTAATTTTTTACGTTATCTTGTCTAGAATAATCCCTTAAATTTGTACCTGCGACTTTTGGTTTTATAGCTATTTTAGGAAATATGCCAATTCGGGATGGAAGCCTTTTTAAGTTTGGTTGAAATAAAACTACGATTATGGGATATATTTTGATAAATATGATCAGATATCACTTGGAATTGATAACAGCATAGCAGATAAGAAATTACAAAATGAAAAGGCCGTCCTACGGTTCCCACGAGTAGGAAAATTAATGCAGTGATGCGTCTCCAAACAAACTTTTAAATACAAGTTTTTATTACTAAAAAGTGCATAATGGGGTTGTTTTGAACTCCTATTATACCCTCCACCATAAATTATGTATATTGAAATCAGATTTCTGCCAATTCGGTGGATGGTATGGGTGGAATTTAAAAAATACCGAAATCGGTCGGTGCCGTTCTATGGGGGATATATCAAAAAGTGGACCTGTACCGACAATTCTCTGTCGAATATTTTATACCACCACGAAGACTAAATGCCATTTCAGTTAAATAATGCGGCTAAAATCATCAAAAGTACATAAATCTGGTGGTACCGCCCTATGGGAGTTATACCAAAATATATGCATATAAGAAACACAAATCGGCCAAATATATCAATAAACGATGTAAAATTGTCAATCGAAAGCTATTCTTATCATAATTGTGGATAAACATACAATAAAACATCGACTTTTATATTCTGCACGCTAGATCTCCTTTTTTCCCACTGTGTTGCGATTTCCAAGCAAAATCGTGAAAACCTAAAAAGGCCAAAAATGTGAACTTTGATCGCGATTTATTTGAAAATCCCTCCGGCGATTTGTTTGTTTTTCGATTTTTTCTCATCTATGAACATTGTAGTTTTAGAATCCGAAAAAACTTCCCAGGTGTAAGCACCTTTCATTTTAAAATTAGTTAAGGTGCACCGTGACATATCTTAAAATAACAGTGTGATACAAAAGTTGAAATGAAAATTTACAGCTGTTCTGATGTATTAAATCGATTTGTTGGAGTCCGTGGAAGACAAAAATACCTTCGGTTTCCTTGGGTCACTTCATTTTTGATTTTAAAGCGATAAATGTAGCGAAAAGCGTGGTTTTTAGATTATGAACTTTAAACGAATTTCTGTTATTTTTTCCTTTAATGATGCGAATAATATCTTTCGGACAAGCTATTAATAAAATTGGTTAGCAAAAGGTTATACTATAGTGATTAAAGTCTGAAACAATACCTTAAAACAGGAACATAGGGTAAGTGCACCTAATGTCGGCATGTACCAGTAGTCGGCACCTTTTGAATTTGAACAAAAATAACTGAAAATTAAGAAAACAAAATAGGAAAATAATCTTAAAAATGCTTTAATAATATTGTCATCTAATTTTATATAAAATTTCTTTGAGCTAGGACCAATTTTTATATCGAAATTAAGTTTTTGTCAGTGAAGGGTTTTCACCGAAAATGCATGTTTCTTAAGAAAAAAATTGTGGAGATGTTAACTTTATAAGCTCTGTAATTATATTAAAATGAACAAATTTTCCACAAAATTTTTGTTATATAGGTAGAGAACAGTTAAAAGAACACTTTAGAAAAATAAATTTTTAAAAAATATTTATAATTGTGACATTTTTGGTGATGCCAATTTGAAAGGAACTTCAGCGATTTTAAGCAATATTAGCCATGATTTGAAGTACGTAAGTTGTGGGGTGCCGACAACTGGGTAATAGATGCCCACTATTGGTACGAACTAATTTGTTTAAACAATATGTTTAAATTTCCTTATTTTTTGAAGTAAAATCAATAGAAATTTATATAATAAACTAGAAATGTATAAATAACTAATGCTTAAGCTATTGTTCTTTCAAATATTTAAGAAAATATATAAAATATGCATTTTTTTCTTTATTTAAATATAACATGCCGACTACTGGATCATATCATGCCGACTATTGGGTAATGGTGCCGACTACTGGTGAAAAAGCAGTATTTCACTAAAATTTTAATTTTTGCATGTTGAACAGGAATAATCAACAAATTGTTTATATAATCTACAACTACAACTGGACATTTAGACTCGGAAATACATACGACTAAAGATTCGAGATCCCTTAAAGTGCCGACTACTGGTGCACTTACCCTACTTTTTGCATAGTGTTTTAGAAGATCATAACAGTACAATTATTTACTTTACCAAAAAGAAAATTATGTTAGCTTTCGAAACTGAAATCTGTTGAAAAACATATGAGTTATGCAATTTTTTTTTTGTTTTAACCCATATAACTTGTACCGCCCGATTTCAGATATTTACATTTTTGGCTATATTTTCAGACCGAAATATCTATAATTTGGCACTTAGGGTTACCAGTAATCATAAAACATCTTCACAAGTTAAAACACAAACAATGCATTACTCATCTAATTTCAACCATTTTAATTGGGGTTTCTTAGTTTCGAATTAATTTTCTTTTTTGCCAAAAAAGAAAGTAAGAAAAATAATTTGTTCTTTTTTTCGTTTCGTTTTTTTACACGTCAATTGCTATAACTTAGCCATTTTTTAACTGATTTGAAATTATTGGCTTGCTCGAAAGAAGAAAAAAAAAATAAATAAATCTTTAAAAGAAGAAAAGAATAATATAAATCAGTTGTGAAAAAGAAGGTATTACCGTTTAAGTTAAAAAATCTAAGAAACTCCGTTTTTAACTATATTTACTGCTATAAAATCAAAACCGAATTAATAATTATTGTTGAATTATTTGTTATCCACTGCGAATCTCTACTAAACATTTTAAACCGAAATATTGTATAGAAATATTTTTGTCGCACATCTCATACAAGCTAAAGCACAATGCGTTGTTAGGTAGAATATGTTTGTTGACACACCCTTCAACAAATGCATTGCTTATTCAATTCCTGTACTGTCGTTGTGTTTGGACCGACATGACAATAAAAATTTGGTTGCATGTCACTGTTATGCTGTTTCCTACAACAGAACATACGGTAGCATGGGTTTTCGCCGAAAGCCATAAATAAAGAATATGTCACAATTGCAGATGTTTAGTTTGCAATTTAACCCACTTAGCGCCGAAATTTTTTTTTTTTTTGAGAAAAACTTAAAATTTTATTTGAAAATAATATTTTTGAGTCTTTTTAAAGCTTTTTTTAATAAAAAACTTTTTTTCTCTTAAGCGTATAGTTTTTCTGCAACTGGGCCTTCTTTTAAAAGTGCCGAAAACTTTGAAGGCTTATATAGGTGTATTCTTACATGCCAATCCCTCGGTTGTTGATTGAGAAAATACTCTTACTAAATTCCTAACATATCCCTGACCTTATATGAATGTAACGTTTAGATTAAATTTATATGGCATATATAAAATTTTCATCGAAAATTACAAAAAGACGATTTTTTTGAATTAAATGAATATACTAAACGTAGCATGGAATGACAGATAACAGACAATACTATAACACAATGCAAAAACACCTCACAAAAATGCGAAAATATCCGAGTTTTACGTAAATTTTTGCAACCATTTTTTGTGGCGTTTAAACGACTAGTGGCTTTATGTTGGTTAACATGATAATCAGGGCCCTATTCCACGAAACAACTTATCAACTTTTCATTTTGCACTTGGTAATATTTTTGACAATTCGCAAATTTTGTGTTCCACAGAATCCTTATCTTTGATAAGTTGGTAATGATAAGTTGAGTTTGCTAAGTTTCCAAAAAAATGTTTGATCTCTTTTTGATTTCTGTTCCACAAACGTTCTCTCCTGCTAAGTAAAAAAGTTTCAACTGCAAAGTGTGTTTTGCTAAGATTTTGCAAAAAATTGGGCTCTTTCGTTCCACAGAAACTTTGCATTTTGTTTTTGCAGACCAAATTTTGCAAATGTACATTGCTAAGACAAGTAAAGTTATTAAAGCAATACGATGTTAGATTATGTTCGGAAATAGTGAAGCACGGTTATGACAAGAAATTGTTAGGATCGAATTAATTTTTCCGAACTTCTACCCTGCGAACCACCCCATTCCGAACTTCCAACGTCAGATCCATCCTCCGAACTTCCACCACGAGAAGCACGCCATCCGAACTTCCAAACTCCGAACAATCCCACAAATCGATGTTTCTCGATTTTACACTTATTTTATTTATTTCATTTATTTTGTTTTATTTTATTTCACTTCATTTTACTTTATTTTGTTTTACTTTTTTAATTTTATTTTATCTCACTTTATTTTATTTTATTGCACTTCATTTTATTTTATAATTTACTTTATTTTATTTTACTTTATATTATTTAATTTAATTTATTAGTTTTGTATATTTCGACCTTTTTAACCTTCTTAATTTCTGGTAACGACAACAAATAATACACCCAAACAATTATTTTTCATATTTACATTCTGTTTCTCATAGCACTAAGGAATTGTATACTTACAAATAATCTTTCGTCAGTTTTCACATTTTTGTCAATTGATGGTATTAAAAAAACGACACAACAATTAAAAAAGTGTATAAATGCAAAAATATTTATAAAAAATTAAATTAAATGGGGCCAATAGCAGGTTTTCGAGGCAAAAAGTCAATTTTTGAAGTGAACAATTTGAAAAAAATAATAACGGATTTCGATTGCCAACACTCTGAATCACTAAAAATAAAAAATAAATCAATCTGGTAACATCACATAGCGACATACTGATCTGGCAAAGGTGACATATTTTCTTATGCATCATTTTCCCGACATTCATTATAAATAAGTAGTGAAAGCATTTTAGGCGCCAAAAATAACATTTCAACATTTTTATATTTTTTAAACATGGAAAGCTCTTCAATGGGTATGTAAAATAAGATAGTGTTAACAAATAATAAAAATGTTATGTGTGGTAAATGTATTTTTGAGATAAGATGTTATGTCTTTTTTGGAGTATTTTGCTTTGTTATCCATGTGTTCTCTGGAGTATAACTTTTGAGATCTAAGTAGATCTAGGAATATTATAATATATGTGGTGAAAGGTATTAATGTGTACTATCATTTTGTGAAAAAAATTAGCTGCGCCTATCTGCGCCTTTTCATAAAAATCTGATTTCAGATGTCTTAATACTTAAAAATATGGACATTTTTATGCTTTGGTTGGCGAATAATCGGAAACCCATTAATGTTACCAATTGGATTTCGGAAAAATTTAATAGACGTATATAATAATAATATATAATTTTAAAAGATATCGCAAACTTTGGCCTTTGTGGCGGAATCTTAGCCGATTTTTACTAAATTTGGAACCTTTTTTTATTAACTTATAACAAACCACAAACAAAACCATGAAATTTGAACATATGTATATAGGGGAGCTATTTCTATATCTGACCGATTTCAATATAACTTGACAAACTTATTTGTAGTCCGAATTCCGTAACATTTTCCAAATTTTATTGCAATTTGATGGAATTTGCATGCTTGGTCAATCATTTTCCTGAAATCGGGCGAACATATATATGGGAGCTATATCCAATTCTGAACCGATTTCCATATGATTTGCCAAAAATGTTTCTAGACCAAAATCCGTCACACATTTCAAATTTCATCAAGATTGGACATACATAGCGGGATTGGTGCACCAAATACCTAAAATCGGGCGAAAATATAGAGCAATATCAAAATCTGAACCGATTTCAATATAACTTGGCAAACTTATTTGTAGTCCTAATTCCGTTGTATTTTCCAAATCGCATAAAAATTGGGCAGAATTTGCGTGTTTGGTCCATCAATTGCTTGAAATCGGGCGAACATATATACGGCAGCTATATGTATATATGAACCGATATGAACCAAATTTGGCATATTAGTTTCTAAGCCCATTATGAACATCTGTACAAAATTTGGAAGGTCTAGCTTGCCCCAGTGATTTGATGCCTCGAAAACCTGTCATTGGTCCCATCGTGCGATGAATAAATAAATTGCATAAAAAAATTTTTAACACTTAGTAACGATCAATTTCACATTAAAAACATTGGCAAAATCAAGGAAATATTAATAAAAAATAGTTATCCGACCAATGTCATAAATAATCTACTAAAAAATCATTATACCCAAAGGGCGACAAAAATGATCAATCTGGCTTATCGTACAATACATTCCGAGACTAACAGAAACAAAATTAATAAAACAAATTATGGACGAAGAAGGAATAAGCATAGCACACAACCATATAAAACAATATCATCACTATACACAATAACAAAAAGCAAAAAAGAAAAATATGATCAAAACAATGTTGTCTATGAAATAAACTGTAAAGGCAATGAAGAAGACAAATGTGACAAAGTATACATCGGTACAACAAATAGGAGTTTAAGCACACGAATATATCAGAACACAACAATGACATACAAAAGGAAAAACAAACTACTACTTTATCACAACACTGTTTAGAATTTGGCCACTCAGCTGACTTTGGCAATGTCAACATACTTGACAAAGAGAGGATAGAACATAAAAGATACACTCTCGAAAGCTTAAGAAGAAGAAGAAGAAGAAGAAGAAGAAGAAGAAAGCTTAAAAGAAGATAAAGACAACACCAACGCAATATATACATTAGCAATGATTTAGTCTTAGAGGTAGTTTACACTATCTATCAATGTCATATGACACGAAATAAAATCATTCCATATTTACTCACGGAGGCAATGTGGAGACGTAGTTTTTTACATTTTTGCTGGTGTGGGCGCACAGAGTGAATGGCGTAAGGAAAATCTCCAATATTACACATATTAGCGAATATATAACGATGGAAAATTTCATGTCATATGACATTACATATAGTGTAAACTACCCCTTATAAAACAGCCTGTGATTTCTAGTGTTAAGGAGCTTTGTGATATTTATTTTTAATTTTTTATAATTATTTTTGCATTTATACACTTTTTAATTGTTGTGTCGTTTTTTTAATACCATCAATTGACAATTTTTAAATGTGAAAACTGACGAAAGATTATTTGTAAGTATACAATTCCTTAGTGCTATGAGAAACAGAATGTAAATATGAAAAATAATTGTTTTGATGTATTATTGTTGTCGAATAGAACTTTATCCCTGAAGATGTTGGAAAATCCCAACGAAACGTCGGATGAAAAAATTATGAATAAATAGTCTTTATTTTCATTCATAACTCAAATGACCTTATAACCCGATTAGACAAAGTTTAGTTTATTTTTATTTTATTTGACTTCATTTTATTTTATTTCACTTGATTTTGTTCCATGTTATCTGTTTCACTTTATTTATTTTGTTTTACTTTACTTTATTTTATTTCACTTCATTAATTTTATTTCATTTAATTTTTTATTTTGTTTTGTTTTATTTATTCATTATAATTATGATTGTTCCACAAACATCCCAGGCGGGACAGGGGAGACTTCTCTCATGTTAATGAGTGCACCCCGATTCATATTAGATCAATGATATGGGACCTACTGTTTATCGCCGAGTCCGAACGGCGTGTCTAGGACACCACTAGTAGAGAAGTTGTACAAGGCTGAAATACTCAGAAAAATGTCGCCAACATTACTGAGGGGTATTTTGCCACCGTTGAAAAGTGTTTGATGTTGACTGGCCGGGGAATCGACCCACCACCTACAGCGTGCAAGGCGGGTGTGCAACCATTGCACCACGGTGGCACCCATTACTCACTCATTTTTAATAACACTATGCAACACTGATAATGCAAACAACTTCTAGTATGCATTTTTTGACTTTATCTCAGAAACGAAAAGGATTGCTAGCCCCAAGCTAGTAGAACTTATCTTTTGAAAATACCGCACAAGAAAAATTCCATCTAGGGCGTCAAAATCGATCAAATATGGAAAATTTTACATAATTGCTGAAATTCTGATCAGTATCAGCTAAACTATTGGGAGTTGAACCAAGTAACCCTTTGCAAAAATCTTCCAAATAAAGTTCTCAGCAATTCTTTTCAACATTCTGAAACTCTAAAATGCTTACTTCATGTTATTTCAGTGGTATTTGACATCATATCTTTTACAACACATAATTCAAACACAGTTCACACCAAGAGTTTGTTCTCGCATTTCGGATTTCAAATTATTGACATATTTATTAAATCGTCGTTGAAAAATATCTGAAAACAACGTGATGGAGACATTTTACAACCATGGCATGTTCTGAAGAGTTGTGCATTATATTCTAGTGAATATTAACATTAAGGACAAATTAACAGTTTTGGAGATATGGTGGTATATGTAAACAAATTATGAAAATTTTCCATATTTTATAAAATTTGAAGCAATAAATATAGTTTTTCGAGCTCATTATTTCTACAAATATTTTATTCTTGCCCTAATCTACAAATTTGCTACAGATGTGAGATGAAGATTCACATAGGTTTCGGAGATATAGCCCAGAATTGCTTTAAAAAGTCAATATTTAACCATGTTTAGATGGGGCCATAAAATCTAAGCTGGATCTGACACAACAAAACACAACAACTTCGGTTTTTGTCATTTGGGTCCGTACTTTCAAAAAATCCTAACCTCAAATTGTTTGCACAAAATTACCTTAAAAATGTTGCACAGTGTAATACCAATTTCTTTTAATTTTTGTTCTCGCATCCCAATTGTACATGCCAATTTATCATTGCCAAGTAGAAAATAATGCAAAAGATGATCTGTGGAACAAATAACATCCACACTTTGCAAGAGAACTGAGAGACTTTTACACCGGTTACACTTAACCGGATTAATCCAGTGTGTTTGGTTTTTAAGTGTCAATTCCATAGCGCAAACGTCAAATAAATCCTCTCGAAGTGGGTTAACCCGGCAAAAAACTCTAGTGTAACCGTACTATTAGCAAGATGGCGGAAAAATTAAGCAAGAGAGCACAACAACTTTGCTAAAGAGAACTGTTTAAAAAAATTGCTAAGTGTAGAGAGAAATTGAAAAGTTAGTTTGAGGAACAAAAAAATATTATCACTTTTCAAAATTACTACTTTTTGATAAGTGCAAAGTGAAAAGCGATAAGTTGTTTTCGTGGAATAGGTAGGAAATTACTGTCTGGGTAATTTGCAGGTTAAAAGGACCAAAACTTTTGGGTGAAAATTGGTATTTTTTAATGTGGTGACTATATCCTTATTCCTGGAAGACACGTTCCAACCAGATAAGTTCTATTTGGATGATGAACATGGTTAGATAACAGAGTTTCGGCCTAATAACCGGCATGCCACAGTTTTGATTTTTTTGTTTGTAGTGTAAATTTTATCACGCATTTACAGTTCAATATAGATAACATTTTCCACGAGCTAATAGCTTAGATCAAGGAAGATGCCAATAGCTTTTGTAGTACTTGGCGGGTGTTAAAAATAGGCAAATTTAATTCTTGGGGAATTTTTTACGGACATAATTCATTAAAGTAGCTTATAAATATATAAAAGATAGTTTTGACCTTTCCCTTGATGCAAATTATAATAAAATAGTGGTTAAATAACGAAACTGCCTAATATATTAGTGGATGAGAACTCCAATGCAGTTATTCCATTATTAATTTTTTGAGCTAAAAAAACTACACAGACCCGTCACTTTTGTATCATCGACCAAATCGGGTAGTTTTAAAAACTGAAACGTTCGACTCGTAGACTTTTATTCCGGTTCCGAAACCCAGGTTTCTATTAAAAAAATACATTTTATTAAAAATAAATAGATAGTCAATCTCTATGTTTCGCATTACATTGAATTGCATCATCAGGATTGTAATCTTCGCATAAATACGTAAAAAAAATAAATTTAAAAATATGTATGTATATACTACTAGCGTAGAATTACTACCATCGTCATGTGATGTAAATATTGCAAATAGTGCAATACATACAAACACATAATACAAATACATTTTCAAAAAAACCTCGAAAATATTTATTTGAGAAGATATAAAGATTGATAGAAGAGATAAGTATCAGATTCTGCCTAATTTATTTGAACAATTCTTACGTTGTTCATTCTACTAACAATCATTGTAATTGTTAAATTTCCAACAAACAAGTAAAAAAGTATCAGTCGGCTTTGCCGACAGAGATATACCCTCAGCCTGTGTGAAAGTACCTAAAAGGGTCGATATGGACCATTTTGGAAGTTAACTACATTTGGATAAAATATTAGGAGATCTTTGGATCGCCTTGGACCAAATCGGCATGCTCGTGTTAGAGATATAGTGTGTACCAGTTTAGTGACATTTTTAAACTTTTGTGGGGGAGGTACCCGAAGGAGTGGACCGATATGGCTCACCTTCGAACTTAAACCAAGTTTGGACAAAATATTACGATGGCCAAACTTTGGACCGAATCGGCTGATCCATTCGAAACTTACCGTCCGCTCCAGCTACTGATGTCGTAGGGGTTTACAGCTTTCGGGTCATTTTCTCAGGAACTATAGACTTGCCCCTGAAGAAACTTGTTCCGTCGTAATGGGGACAACGAATACAAATTGCTACAAATCAAATCAAAGGGATTCGAGAGCAGCTCTTAAACTGCACTTTTTGGAAATTGTGTGGAAGGAAGTATGGACTTGCCCCTGATGAAACATGTAACGTCGTATGGAGGGCAGTGAATAAAAATTGCTAAAACAAAAATTAGAGCGATTCGAGAGATGGCCCTAAACTGAACTTTTCCAAAATTTTGTGTGGGAGGTACCCGAAGGTGTGGGCCGATTGAGTCTATATTGAAACATTATCTAAGTCTGGTACACATTTTACTATGGGCAAAGTATGGACCAAATCGGTTACTCCCTTCAAATTTTCCGAGCATTTTCGAACTTTTGTGGGGGAGGTACCGGAAGGAGTGGACCGATATAGGCCATCTTTGAACTTAAACTAAGTTTGGGCAAAATATTACGAAAGCCAAAATTTGAACCGAATCGGTTCATCCGTTCGAGAGTTATAGTGCGCACCAGCCAGCCAGGCAGACATACAGACGGACGGACATTGCTCAATCGACTCCAAATTGTCTGAAACACATTTCGTCCAAACATACTTGGGGTCTAAAACCATTATTTCGATGAGGCACATTTTGCCCGTATGAAAGTGTATATACCCTCGTTAGCATAAATGCTGAGGGTATTTTTTTTTGCGGCGGAGATGGGAAAATTCGTTATGCATTCACGCTGGGTCGTCACTCAACGTGGTATGTCGGACTCGATCTTCCTACCGACTAAAAACCCACCTCCTTACCTCTGGGAGTTCTATCCACCTCGGCACCACTTTCGTATTACTTCGAGGTGGCTCCCAGGTCTCTACGACCCTCTGCTCAATTTTGCTTGCGTCCAAGCTCCGCTTTTTTTAGTTTCCAGTGTTGGCATTGTTAACATTGTCTAGATCTCTCTTCTTTATTCTTAATAGCACGTCACAGTACCTTGTAACGGCGAGCCAATTTGCGGTGCTCCTCAGCATTTTCTCTACTACATTTTCTGCTGACAGTGTACCTGTTTGTTCTTCTGTTGTGGCTCGGAGAGCAGACCATCGCGTACATTCAAAAAATATGTGCTCAGCATCATCTATGATGTCCTCTTCTTCGTAAAGACAGAAGGGGGAATTGCATTTTCCTCGTTTAAACAGGTATTTTCGGAAATAACCATGTCCCGATCTGCGTCAGATAGTAGTTGATATCACCATGTTTTCTGTCCATCCATATCATTATATCTGGGATAAGCTTTGCCGTCCATCTACCACAAGTTTCACTGTTCCAATTCGCCTGCCATTTTTCAACTGTTTCGTTTCTTATTTGGGCAATGTCTGCTGCTGTATGTTGCGAGCGTTTGGCTTCGTATATTTTCAGCCGTTCTTGCGCCATTAAGTCGATGGGTATCATACCTGCTATGACTTGTATAGCTGGTCCCGAAACTGTGCGGTATGCGGATGCGACTCGCATTGCTGCCATTCTTTGTACTGCTAGCAACTTTTTACTCTGCGTTTAGTAGAGAGGCCCTGGGCCCAGATTTCACATCCATAAAGAAGAATGCTATTGCAGGTTTCCATCAATAGTTTCCTTTTGCGTGGGAGTGGCCCTCCGATATTGGCCATTAATCTACTTAGTTGCCCTGTGATAGCAGCAGCTTTTTCACATGCGCGGTTTATCTGCGGCGAAAAGGACAGTTTATTGTCGAGTTGTATTCCAAGATACGTAACAGCTTTCTGTGTGCGGATAACGAGGTCGTTTACCCGCATATCGATTTCAGCTGGGATATTTTTTCTGGACAATAGCACCAGCTCGGTTTTGTGCATAGCTAGTTCTAATCCATGTGTCTCTAACCAAGCCCTGGTTCGGAACATCACTTGTCTTAATTTGCGTTGAGCATCTTCCGTGTTTCTTGCCTGAATTACAGCTGCTATGTCATCTGCGTATCCTACTAAAAACGTATTATCTGGCATATCTATTTCCAGAATATCGTTATAGCTTATGTTCCAGAGGCCAGGACCTAGAATGGAACCCTGTGCGGCACCTGATGTGATATGTTTCTGCTTTGTACCCTCGCTTGTTTTATACATAAGTATCCTTTCGCTTAGGTAGCTACTGATTATCTTCTGGATATATGCAGGGACTTGGAATATGGTCTTCATGGCATGTAGCACATCTATCCACCTTATGCTATTGAAAGCGTTCTTTACGTCGAGAATGGCAAGTAGTATTACTGGCCTGCTGTAGCTATTTTGTTGTTGTGCGGCGGAGAACAGGTCGACAACCTCTGCTATAACTCCGATTGTTGATTTACCAGGTCTGAAACCATGTTGTCTCTTCGATAGGCCACCTTTCAATCGTATGGCCTCTTCAATTCTTGGTTTGAGAAGCCTCTCATAAAGAACACGTCGACAACCTCTGCTATAACTCCGATTGTTGATTTACCAGGTCTGAAACCATGTTGTCTCTTCGATAGGCCACCTTTCAATCGTATGGCCTCTTCAATTCTTGGTTTGAGAAGCCTCTCATAAAGTTTTCCGGCTGTGTTAAGCATACACAATGGTCTGTATGATGATGGAGCAGTTGGGTCCCCTTTACCTTTGCTAATAAGAACCAGCTGTTGCTCTTTCCACAAAGATGGAAAGATTCCCTCTAGCAAACAACGGTTATACATGTTCAACAGTATATCTGGTCGTGCTTCTGCAATCTCTCTAAGAACCTCAGCTGGAACGCCGTCAGGTCCAGGAGCCTTATTGTTTTTCAGTTTTCTTGCAGCCGTTTTTAGTTCATCTGCTGTAAACATTGTGGAGTGGTTATTGGTTATGCTGAGGGTATAAAAATTGACTTAAATAGTCTGCATTGAATTTCTCATGTTGAATTCCTCCTAAAATATGAAATTAACTACATAGTATTATGTACATACATACATAAGTATGTATGCAGTATAAAAAACATTTTAATTCAATGCATTTCGTAATTTATTATACTCGCAAAGCAAAAAATATATCAAAGGGCACGCCAAACAGTGGGTGAGGTTGTTGCGCTTCATTGTTCTGTAAGCGTTACTCTGACGTATTTCACACACCATATATCAAAACATGAAACTTCAAACCATCAATCCAAACACATCATGGAAAGTAAAAGCCCCTCTTCATAATCCTTGTTTTCCACTGCCACGTCTGCCAAGGCTCAACAATCGACAAACTAACAAACACACGAAGAGAAAGAAATATTAATAACTTTGATAGATATAGTATGGATTGGCATGTTGTGAGTGTGTATGTGTGGGCACACGTATGGGGAAGGCAAAGGTGAAATGACAGAAAAACGGGGCGAGTTTCGCTTCGAAAATTGTGAACATTGACGAGGTTAGCAATGGTGGACAGGCATTTAAAACACTGAGTGAAAGTGCACTTTGTGTGCGACAATGAATGATTGTGGGAATATAAGATTGGGTGTGGGTGTGTGTGTGTTCGTGGGGGTACTCGGTGATGAAGGTGGCATTTAGTGCAACAACTTAATTTGCATATCGGTTGGAATATGGCAAATTGCAGACGACATGCAATGGTGGGAAAATGTAAACGAATGCTCCCTGGCACGATCCCGCAATACTATTGTTGCCGTTTGCCTGTTATTGTTGTTGTTCATTCTGTTCTGAGGGGGGTTATGACGTGCACTTCATCGTTTCAATCTTCTATCAATCCTTGCATTGAGTACGGCATAAAATATGGAGCAAAAACTAAAGCCAGTTAAGACATACAAACATACAAACAATGCACACCAATATCTACAGTCAATATGTAAGTCATGCAGTTGGGTGTTATGGCCACATGTAGTGCTAAACTTTATGAATTTTTGGAATAAATTCTTCTTTGAGCAACAAATATAAATTTATTACACTTTGTAAATTTTTAGATGTGTTGGAAGCAAAGAAAATAAAACGCTTGTTAACGTAGCTCGTGAAGTTACCAGTACTTTTATATAAGTCTTTCTCTGTAAAAAGTGTATTGTTAGAATCTCTTGTTGAGCTTATCGGACAATGTGACTTGGATTTTTGCAGAGAAGTTATGTCCTTGCAAAAAATGTGATGTTGCCTTGTCGGAATATCGAATCACGACTCTAACTGTGCTACATGGGAACAAAATTCTATATGATAATTTGTATGTAGGTTAGGTAGGTCAAGTATTGTTTTGAAAATTAAATATAAAATTTCATGTCGATCTGCATGTGAGGAAGAAGGATCAGTAGATATCCGCTGTGAAAAAAGAAATGTATGTCCGTTTAAATTTGAAAATGTAAGAAAGCCAGATTTTCACTACTTTTACCGTTATTAAAAAACAAAACGAAGTGACCCAAACGAACTAAAGGCACTTACGTTGTCCATGGATTCCAACACGATAGAATTTTGCATCAGAACGCTTGAATATGTTTCTGGTCAACTTTTGTAGCACAATGTCATTTATCGACATTTTTCGAAACGCTTGCACCTTCTCAAGGCCAAAACTGCCTGAAGGAGCATTCCAATACTTTTGCGGTGTACTAGAGAGTTCTTGATAATTGTGTTGTTGGTCTTTGTGTTACATCGCAAATCTCAATGGTTTGACTGTTATATGCCAAAATATCCAAAAATCGTCAATAAAAAACTTCAAGTCAAAATCGGGAGGCTCGATTTTCATCGTAGACATATGGTCCAGTGGACTTTTTTGCTCCTTTTTTCCTTCCACACAAATCGCCCCGGCCTAGTATATACACATTTATAATGGTATTTTTTTTTTCTTTTATTGAAATTCATAGAAATACCACACACAAAAGCAACAAACAGACGCATAGGTACATAAACAAAATTCCACATCGCACAAGATATTCATAACATACTTTAATGAAAGACAAACGGAATAGAATAATTTATAAAGAAGTAAATAACAAGATTTAAAAGCCAACATTTAAAAATATTACTTGCTACACAAAACTGACACGCATGGCTAAATAAGCCTATTATATATATTTATTTTTGTGCATCTATGCTTACGAGTATTTCGTATTGTACACCTTTTTTTCGTTAGGCATAATCAACAACCACGCTACATATTTAGCAATCGGCTGACCTATCGTCGAAGCAAATAGACAACAGAGGGATGTTTTTGTGAGTAGTGTTGCCAACGCAGTAATAAAAAAGGTGACATTTATGGTCTGTTCCTTTACTTTTAAAAATGGTAACAGTGGCAGAAAATGGTAAAAGTGGTAAACTGCTATCATATAAATTGTATGCTATTTAAAGTAAGGGAACACTTTACAGGTGAAAAATGGTAAGAAATGGTAACCTCAGGCACGTAAAGGAACAGAGCATTAATGTCAAAACACCTCCATAGTATGGCGTAACATAAAAAATACTAATTATTGTTTAACAAGTAAGAAAAGCGTTAAGTTCGGTCGGGCCGAACTTTCTATACCCTCCACCACAAATTTCAGCCACTTCGGTGGATTAATGTGGCCACAACCTTCAAAATACCGAAATTCGGAAGGTACCGTTCTATGGGGGCTATATGATGGCGTGGACCTATACCTTCAAATTTCTGGGGGAAAGTTTTATACGCCTAAAAAAGACTAAATACCAAATGTCAGTCATCTCGGTGTGATAATGAGGCTAAAACGTTCAAAATATCGAAAATCGGGATATATTGTTTTATGGGGGCTATATCAACACGTGGACCTATATAAACATTTTATGGTAGAAATGTTTCTTAGCCTCTGGAAACACAAAATACAAAGTTACAACCGATTCTTTGGTCAAATGGGTCTAATACATTCAAAATATATTAAAATGACGCGTACTTTATATGGGGCCTTATATGGGGGCTATACCAAAACGTGGACCTATATAACCCAACTTTGGTAGGAATATTTTTTGGCCTCTGGAGACACAAAGTACCAAATTACAACCAATTCGGTGGTAAAATGGGCCAAATATCTTAAAAATTCCTTAAAACGACGACGCGTCACGCGTCATTTTGTATGGGGGCTATACGAAAGCGTGGACCTACATAGCCCGTTTTCAATACCAAAAGTCCTACGTAAATATAACATATTTTCCCAAAATTTCATCAACCTACGTCAATCCGTTCGGACGCTAGAGTGATTTCCACAGACGGACAGACGGACAGACGGACAGACGGACGGACATGGCTATATCGATGTAGAATTGCACGCTGATCAAGAATATATATACTTTGTGGGGTCTACAATGATTATTTCGAGTAGTTACAAACGTAGTGACAAACTTAATATACCCCCATCCTATGGTGGAGGGTATAAAAATAACAAAAATATGTATTAACCCTTCGTTGGACACCAATATTGTTTGTCACATTCGTAACACATGAGTCTGGCCAGACCCATGTAATAAATATAAATTTTTTAGTAAACTTAATTAATATTTTCGTATAAAAAGTAGTAGAATATGTTTTAAGGATCCTAATCTTACATATATAATCGTTATTTGTCAAAAAAACATAACTAAAAACACTAAATTTAATTAATTTTATCAAGGTAGTAAAAACGGACATATGCCTATGGAGTAAAAATTCGTACTTTTCTTGTCTCTATGCTCGAAAATCCTATTTATATATAACTCCAATGCACTATATTTTATTTTGGGGTATTACTCTGAATGAATAGGGTCTATTTTATAACTTTACAGCTTATTGCAGTGCAATAACGATAATATCAATAGGTAAATGAGGGCATATGTCCTAAGGACTTTCTTCTAATTCATATGGAGAATCCTATATTTGAACCATTCCACTCCACAAAAAGAGCATAAAGGCTTTGTAATGGGTTTTATTTGTCCAGTTATGTGTAAAATTGTCTAAAATAAATGTGTAACGCTATTTCCAAGGAATTTTTTTTAGGTTGTGGTACGTATACTGATTTCAAACCCATCTCCTACTTTGCGACCTTTTACGTGCAATTTTGAAGACATGGTAGGGTGAAATGCGACAAATTTCATAAAATGGTATTCATTCTGTCAAATAATGTATAAAAAACCCAATTTTAAGAAAAATTTTGGAAATTTTTCAATAAAAAATAGGATGGGTCTGGCCAGACTCATGTGTTACGAATGTGATATGTATGTCAAAAAATCCTTGTAGCTCCTTTTCTGGTGATCCTTTTGATTTCGTGTTTCTTTCGTTGGAAAGGTAACAAAATTTCATGAAGCTACCTGAAATCTCAGGTCCATAGCTTTATTTTAACCCAGTTTAAAATGCAAAATAAAATGAAAAAGGCCTGGCTAGACTCAGGTGTCCAACGGAGGGTTAAACGACTTCACCAAAAATTTACATGTCCTTTGAACGAAAAAGTGGAATTAATAATATCGTGATTTTTAACACTGATCTCAAAAACAATTGTTTGCTGAAAATCTGGCTAAGCCGTCTAAACTATGGTGCTCATTCTCTTTCCTGATATTTGTTGATCATTTGTGCTGCAAATATGAATATGCATTTTCGGTGCTGTTTTTTTACAGCAACATTATCAAATAGCATTAGCTTCGCTAGCAATATTTGTGTGTAATGTGCTGCTACATATTGCCGTTGTTCATTGTTCCTAAACATATTTTGAAGAAATTTTAGTGGACAAAGCTACAAATTTTCGATGCTTTTGCTAATATGGCGTTAGCGTTTTAAACCGTGGTAAATAATAATGATGTGTCACACTTTTAGAAAGAAAAATAACAATAAAATATAGAAACATCGTTGAACGCATCTCGTATGTTGTGAAATAAAATTGTGAATGTGAATTGAAACTTCCATCTACGGAAAGAACGAATGTATTTAGCGTCTTTTCAGAATTTCGTAGCCCTTTTTGGATATTTGAACTGGCCGACAAAAATGTGGATTAGGATTAAAGTTCAAAAGTGTTGCGGAGGAGGTACTTAAAGGAATGGACCGACATAGTCCATTATGGAAGTGGATCTTATTTTGGGAATCATATCTTTTCGATAGACATCCCGTTCACCAGTCATTTCAGTGGGTCATCGTATTAATGTTGCCAGGAAGCATGGACTTGTCAACTGAAAACTTAATTTCGCTGTAAACAGGACCACAACCAACAGCATCGGTATACATTTCCAAAGGATCTTCGAACAGACCCTAAACTGCACTTTTGTGGGGACCATTTTAAAAGTTAAACTAAATTTGGACAAAACTACAGTTTGGACCAAATTGGTTGCCCCGTACAAGAGATATCGTGCATACCCTTTTAGTGACATTTTTTAAATATTGGGGGGAAGTACCGGAAATTGTGGGCCGGTATTGCCCATCTTCGAACTGAAATTATTGCAGACAAAATATGACAAAGCCCAAATTTTGGACCGACTCGGCTGATCAGTTCGAGAGTTATAGTGCTCTCCAGCCACTGCATATGGCGCCATAAAGGGTTTTACACCTTTCGAGCTGTTTTTTTTCAAGAAGTATGGACTTGCCCCTGAAAAACTTTTACCGTGGTAATTAAGGCAGTGAATGCAAGTTGCTTCAACAAAAATCAAAATGAATCGGGATCAAGACTTAACGTGGGGTGGACCGATATGGCTTATCTTCGAACTTAAACTATATTTGGACAAAGTATTACGAAGGCCAAATTTTAGACCAAATCGGCAGATTCGTTCGAGAGTTATCTTGCGGTCCAACCACTACACACGGTTGCATAGGGGCTTTTTGCACCGTTCAGGCTATTTTCTCAGGAAGTATGGACGTGCCCCTGATGAAAATTGTACCGTAGTATGGGGGGCAATGAATCAAAGCGATTCGAGAGCAGGTCCTAAACTGAACTTTTCCAAAATTTTGTGTGGGAGGTATCCGAAGGAGTGGACCGAAATAACCCATCATCGTACTTAAATTAAGCTTGGACAACATATTACGAAAGCCAAATTTTGGATTGAAACGGTTGATCCGTACGAGAGTTATCGTGTGCTCCAGCCAGCCAGACAGACTGACGGACATTGCTAAATCAACTCCAAATTGTCTGAAACGGATTTTGTCCAAACATACTTGAGGTCTAAAACCATTATTTCGATGAGGTACATTTTGTCCGTATGAAAGTGTACATACCCTCGTTAGCGTATATAAAAATGTATTAATGTTATTACCAATATTAAATGCGATTTCTTCTTTGTCCAATAAATTATTTTCGTTCACCTTTTTGATTCAATTATTAAATTTCCAATTATAACATGTATTGGGTATTTAATTTACTAAAAAACACAATTTCTTTAAGAAAACACAAAACACTGATACATCCCAGCAAAATAAATTGGAAGTAGTGCAATGTGGACTAGTTCTGTCACGGCATGTTTTGATGCAGTTCAAACGGAGTCGTGAAAAAGGCACTCCAGTCGTCACATTTTAACTGCATTTGGATGCAATCCAAAGATCACATCCACCTGTCACTTTTTAACAACATCCGTATGCAGTTCAGCGGAGTCGTGAAAAAGGCACTCCAGTTCCTCACAATTTAACATAGTTAAACGTACAACGATTGCGTTGACTTGGTAATGTCATACGAATAAACGTAATGCTCCCGCTAAAAAGGCGTATGCACATTAGCCATGAGACTATAAATGAAAGGCTGGTAGGCCAAGATTTCGATGGAAAGAACGGATAAAAAAAGATGGTCTTCCCCAAATTGGTGAGAAATTGCATCAGATCGGGGAAGGTGTAAACCTATCCAAGCAGAGCCATCTGAAAAAAGAAGAATATGTATTTGATTCAACAACGTTTAAATAAGAAAGAAACGTTTAAGCGATCAACTGTATGTTCGAGTTATTTAGATTTCGAGTGTATAGAGTGTATATTAAGTATGTTTTTCTGTTTGTAAGACATTGAAATAATCATATGGGACCCTATTCTGAGACGATCAATTCAAGTCCCTCGGTCCGTCTGTGGTAATCTCTAGCGTCCACAAAAATAGTGATAGGGCGCTGAAATTTTGGTAAGATGTGTCTTTTGTTTGCCGGCAGGTTATATTCGAAGATGGCCTATATCGGTGCACGTTTTAGCATAGCCCCCATATACCGCCCGATTTGAGGCATTTTTACGTTTTAGCCACATTTTCCGACCGAATTAGATATAATTTACATTAAAGGTTTCTATAGGTCAAACAACGTATCTACCAAAAATTGTGGACATAGGTCTATGTTTTTGTATAGCTCTGATTCCAGGCATTTTCACGTTTTTCGCTAGATTTTCAGACCGACTTGTAATTGGGAATTTGGGATTCTTAGTGGTCAGAAAACTTCTCCACTAAAAATTTGGAGTATATGTTTTGGTATAGCCCCCATAATTTTTATATTTCATACCCTACACCACTATGTGGGGAGGGTATTATAAGTTGGTTTTGGCCAAAAAGTTTGTAACGCATCGAAGTAATGGTAGTAGACATATACTTATATATATCAAAATGCATGTCTCGACGAGCTGAGTCGATCTGGCTATGTGTGTCCGTCCGTCCGCCCGTCCCTCCGTAAACCTTGCCCAGCAAAATGTTCGATGCCAAAGATGACATTCAATCATGGGTGCAAGTGATCTAGCATGTCATCTTTTTAGCATCTTCATCGATGAATTTTATATGAGCGTGGACCCCAAAAGATGACGTTCTTTTCTGGATCCTAAGCATGTCATTTTAACCAATGCGTTGACATGTCATTTCCACCAATGCTTTGGCATGTCATTTCTACCAATGCTTTGGCATGTCATTTTCACCAACCCCTTGGCATGAAATTTTCATGTCTTGTTTGGAAAATGGAAATGCTGTATTGAAATATGGTTTTCATGAAAAACAAAACTCTTTATTAATTCAAACGAATTCATGAAATAGCTACAATTAATTTATCAGTTTAGAGGTAGTTTACACTATCTATCAATGTCATATGACACGAAATAAAAACGTTCCATATTTACCCACGGAGGCAATGTGGAGACGTAGTTTTTTTACATTTTTGCTAGTGTGGACGCACAGAGTAAATGGCGTAAGGAAAATATCCAATATTATACATATTAGCGAATATATAACGATGGAAAATGTTATGTCATATGACATTTACATATAGTGTAAACTACCCCTTAGTTTTTCAAAAGTTTACATCCAAAATTGCAATGTAATCACCACCGCTGCAACGCAAAAGATTACTTCCTCCGTTCTCCGCAACTGATGTTCTTTCATCTTACAAAAGGTTTTTTCAACTATCTTCCCATCACCAGTTCAGATTTCGACATGGACTCCAAATGCACTCCTTTAAGTATTTTTATTTCGTAAATTACTTTTATTTTATAATTTTGTTATTTTATAACAACATTTTGGTAATTTATACTCTTTTGTTTAGTGGCGGAAATATGTAGGGATCTACAACCCGGCTTGCTTTAGGGATCTCTAAGAACAAAATGTAACGAACGGGGAGGAGAGACTTTTTATGGAAAATACCATTTATGCTTAATTAATTTATTTTTAATTGTTTCTTTCCAAAAGTAGTTTCTTCTTTATTTTCAGATTCTTGTTCCTTTTCGTTTCGGGCTTTTTTTTTTCAAATTCCAAGAAGCGAGATTTGATTGATTTCATTCTATGTCAGATTTAGAACAGACAAGGGAACTTTTAAAGTAGCAATGTGTGCAGTCCGATTCTATTTTTAGCTCGATGGTTGGGACTTCATATAATACCAATTGTTTAGAAGTTTTAGTTGTTTGATATGCAGGAAATGTAAGACAACATCACGACGACAGTTCTAACAACTTTGAAAATAAACAGGTGTGTAAATAAAAACACAAACATCATCTCTATTGGATCGATGGAATGGGTACAAATGCTGATGAAAAGATCGGATCTTTCACGACTTCCTTTGCATTGGTTCAAATCCTAATGAAAAGATCGGATCTTTCACGACTTCCTTTGAACCAATGCAAAAGATGTAATGAAATCACGTCATCGCAAAGAACACCTTCCGTCAAATTTTGCTGGGTGTAATCACGCTACAGGTCGCAATTTTGATCGGATCATCACCAAATTTTGGGCGTTGATGAGGATCCCGGAGGGGAAGAAGCCTATTGAATTTGGTGATTGTCGGATAATATTCAGGGGTCGGAATGGGCAGCAAAAATTTATTTGGAGAAAAAGTCAACGTTTTATATCAAAGCGAATATCTCCGCATCTATAAGGGGTATATCAAAAGAAAAACCTAATGAAAGTAGAAAATATCACCTTTACAACGATGTATAGTAGGTTGTTGTAGGTGGTCAAACAACGAAGATATGGCAATAATCGCTAATACAACCCAACTTTCAATTTTGCGATTTTAATTATAATGACGAATATCACAGCTTTGGTTGGGAACCTTCCAAAAGCAAAGCCTGACTATGAAAGTAGATTATCACACCTTTACAATGATGCAAAGTAGGTTGGCGTAGGTGGCCAAATAACGGAGATATAGAAATAGTCGGTAATAAAATCCCATTTTACAATTTTTTTCGAAATCGCGCTACAGGTCGCAATTTTGATCGGATCTTCATGAAATTTTGGGGGTTAATGGGGGTCCCACAGAGGAAGAAGAATATTCAGGGGTCGGAATGGGCAAAAACTTATTTGGAGAAAAGGGCAACGTTTAATTTCAAAGCCAATATCTCTGTTTCTTTAAGAGTTGTATCAAAAGCAAAACCTGTCAAGGAAAGTAGAAAATATCACCTTTAAAACGATGTAAAGTAGGTTGTCAAACAACAGAGATATCGCAATAGTCGGTAATGCGTCCTATTTTCCGATTTTTTTTTAATCACCCTACAAGTCGCAATTTTGATCGGATCGTCAAACATTTGTTGGGAGTTGATGCGGGTCCCACAGAGGAAGAAGCCCATAAAGTTTGGTGATGGTCGTATAATATTCAGGAGTCGGAATAGCCAAAAAGCTAATGTGGAGAAAAGTCAATGTATTTTTCTTATGCGAATAGTTCCACTTCTGTTAGGAGTATTCCGAAAGGAAAGCCCGAAGAAAAGGAAGAAGAAAAAAATCTCCTTTATATTGATGCAAACTATGTTGGCGTAAGTGGGCAAACAACCGAGATATCGCAAAAGTCAATAATATATCCAATTTTTACATTTTTGTAATCACGCTAAGGTATGGAATTTTGATCGGATAGTCACGAAATTTTGGGGGTTGATGGGGGCCCCACAGAGGAAGAAGCCTTATGATTTTGGTGATAGCCGTATAATATTTAGGGGTCAGAATGGGGAAAAACTCATGTGGAAACAAATTCAAATTTTTATTCTTTGTGAATATATCGGCTTCTAGTAGGGGTATTCCAACGGCAAAGCCTGTCAATGGAAGAAGAAAATATTGCCGTTACATTGGTGTAAAGTAGGTCAGCGAAGGTGGTCAAACAAGGAAGATACCACAATAGTCGTTAATGCATCCAACTCTTCCATTTTTAGGAATTAGGGAATTTTTAAGATATTTGTCCCATTTTACCACCGAATTGGTTGTAATTTGGTATTTCGGTTTATATAGGTCCACGTTTTGGCATAGCCCCCATATAACGCCTCATATAAAGTACGCGTCATTTTAATATATTTTGAATGTATTAGTCCCATTTGACAACAGAATTGGTTGTATCTTTGTATTTTGTGTTTCTAGAGGCTAAGAAACATTTCTACCATAAAATGTTTATATCGGTCCACGTTTTGATATAGCCCCCATAGGACGATATCTTCCGATTTTCGGTATTTTGAAGGTTTTGGTCTCATTATCACAATCTGAAATTCGGTATTTAGTCTTCGTTGGGGTATAAAACCTTCCCCCAGAAATTTGTAGGTATAGGTCCACGCCATCATATATCCCCATAGAGCGGTACCTTCCGATTTTCTGTATTTTGAAGGTTGTGGCCACATTAATACACCGAAATGGCTGAAATTTGTGGGGGAGGATATAAAAAGTTCGGTCCGACTGAACTTAACGCTTTTCCTACTTGTTATATAGATTAAATGTCATAATTTGATGCAATTTTCAAATCTATTCTCAAAAATATTCTCCACTGAATATTGAAGACATAGGTCTACGTTTTGTTATAGCCCACATATAATGGCAATCGAAGGCAACCAATTTGCTATTGATTAGAGATATTGAATGTTGTTTGAATGTTTCCACAACAAAAACAAATACCTATAAAATATGTAAAATATAACATGTAATTGTCATGTAACGCCCTAAAGTCTCATAGTTCGTTTTTGGGGTTCATTATTTAATCTTCATCATAATTTACACAACATATTTATAGTAATACTAGCAAAGTACCCGCTACTTCGTATGCGGAAAGAATATACAAAACAAATAATATATAATATAGAATGGTGAATATGGAAAAATGTGTTGTACTAATACCTATTTTAATTGGTATTTATTCTCCTGTAAGTACTATTCGTGCCACGTTAGTTTGATTTTCCTCACGCCTACATACGTACAAGAGCAAGCCACATATTTTGAGATATTTTAATTCAGGTGCTCAGCGCCAAGACGGCCTCACCCACCAACCGCGATCCTCATTTCCAGCTTTATCTGTTCCCCCAAAACCAATTATAGCACTATTTAGTACTTTACATATAATATTGCGAAAAGACTTGTTTTTGGGGTCGAAAACGGCAAAGTGCGAATATGGGTTAAAATAAATATTTTTAAAGGCCTAACAGCTCAACTCGAAAGAGAATTAATTAAATATCACTATAAATGGCCTTCGCCTTAATAAGGCAAAAATAATAAATATTTTTCGGTTTATACTGTTTTATAAGACAATTTTATGCATTATTTAGCGATGGCCCATTTTTTATTTTTGTCATTACCGTAGTTAGAAAATACGCACGGTAATGACGACACGGCAATGATGGAAACGTGAGAATTCTTGGATTTAAATATGCAAATCTTATTTTTTTTATAAAATTTAAAATAATTTAATACAGACTAAAAAGATTAACAAACACATACCATTAATTTGGAAATTATAATATAAATAACGGAAAAAATACTCAGCACGGGAATGACGAAATTTGTGGAACATGCACAAAAAACACTAAACACTTCAACAGAAATAACACAAATGACTACATTTTTCACTTCTCTCGATTATCGTTAAAACTAACGGGAATTGTCGTTACTTTGACACATTACATATAAACAAAAAACCGGTTTAAAGCATTTTTATCTTAATAAACACATTGGCACACGGGAATGACGAAAAAATTGGGACACGACTAAAATGTCTCAAAGAAATAATTTAAAAAATAAAATTATATTTATGAAATCAAAATTGACTTGGTTCATTCTTCTAGAATAACTCGGAGTACTTCATTTAATAATTGTTCCACAAACATCCCAGGAGGGACAAGGAAGACTTCTCTCATATCAATGAGTGCACCCCGATTCATATTAGCTCAATGATATGGGACCTACTGTTTATCGCCGAGTCCGAACGTCGCGTCTAAGACGCCACATGTAGAGAAGTTTTACAAGGCTGAAATACTGAGGAAATGTCGCCAACATTACTGAAGGATATTTTGCCACCATTGAAAAATGTTTGATGTTGCCTGGCCGGGGAATCGAACCCCCAACTTTCAGCGTGCAAGGCGGGAGTGCATACCATTGCACCACGGTGACACCCATTTATATAATGTATTTTGATAAATTAATGAATATCAGTGTTGAACACAAAACGATTGGGGACACGGCACGGTAATGACGTTTTGCACCTTGCGACAAATTTTTTGCATATAAATATGTAAAATATTTTATTTTGATTTTCGGACCTCGTTAAAGGACATTTTGTTTTACTTATTCCGTTTTACTTATTCCATTTCTAAATGCCTCGGGACATAGAAACCTGTTTTTTTTCGCAATGTTCACCCATAAATACATAAATACGAACCTCCTCCTAATATTTTAAAATTCCCTTTACACAACAACAAACTGTACCAAGTCCTGTACCATTTAGTACTTTTCGTATATTTATGGTACGTATTTCTTAAATCTGACGTTATTACCAAATAATAACAGTAATCTTATTTCCAAATCTCCGTTCGTCAAATACAAAATTGTACCATACATAAAACCATCTTCGTACCCCTAAGTCTACATAATTCCACATTTTAGGAGCACTATCTGTTCACCCAAATGATATCAAAATAGTACTTTTTGTAAACATTAGTACGAATTTCCAAAACTAATTGCAACAGTAATCTCAATTCCAAAGTTCAACTTCTCAACCTTGACTTCAATACTAAATTTCAAGATTCTAGCTATATTCGTTCAAAAATGGAATTGGTACTAAATATTGTAACTTTTAGTACTTTTCGTACACTTACAGCCTGTTTCTGTATGTCGAAAGAAGAATGTGTGCGAAAGAAACACGTCCAAACTCTTGTCACATTCTTCTTTCGACATACAGAAAGTGGCTATTACAGTTCGAATTTCCTTTGGTACGTCTTTCTTACTCTCCGTCATTGACTATTATTCCAAATTTCAGAATTCTAGCTCTTCCCGTTTGTCAAATACAAATGGTACCAAATTTAGTACCTTTTAGTACTTTTCGTACCCTTCTAGTTCGAATTTATGTAATTTTGATGGTGTTAGCCGCATTATCCAACTGAAATGGCTGAAATTTGGCATTTAGTCTTCGTTGGTGGTATAAAATGCTCTGACAGAGAATTGTCGGTACAGGTCCACTTTTTGATATATCCCCCATAGGAAGGTACCGCCCAATTTTACACGCATTATCCAACAGAAATGGCTGAAATTTTGGCATTTAGTCTTCGTTGGGGGTATAAAACATTCGGACAGAGAATTGTCGGTACAAGTCCAGTTTTTGATATAGCCCCCATAGGAGAGTACAGCCCAATTTTGCTAATTTGGAAGATTTTACCCGCATTATCCAACAGAAATGGCTGAAATTTGGCATTTAGTCTTACATATATATTTATATATATTCTAAGTATTTGGTTACAGATTATTAATCTTAAAAAATTAATTATGTATACTTAATACTTTATACATTGTATTCGTTATTTCTTAAATACTAATCACTATCAGAATCAATGTTCTGCAGTAGTTTAAGGACTTCTTTAGATAGCGGCTTCCTACATCGATGGTTGATAGAAGTACTGTGAGACGAACTAGATATTTTCGGATCGGAAGAAAATAGCAACCTGTTGAAAAGATCTCTCATTGTTTCTTCACGACTTATTTTTCTGGTGTACAGTTTTTTAGAATTGTTTTTTGATTTCAGCCAAACTTCAAAAAGATCTTTACGCAAAATTGACATTTTTGTATTCACAATTCACTTTATCAAGGACTCATACAAATCCCGTTCGTTAACACTTATTGAATGAACAAGAATCTATGAATAGGTGAATTAGCAAAAAACGTCTATACCTGTATCACATATTGTGTGAGAAAGAATCTATGAACAAACCTCCATAAAATATGGATTTTTCCATTCATATATAACTGGTGAATGAGTACGTACATCTATACCTGTATCTGATCCTCATAAAGGGTGCCGAATTAGCATGAATCTTACGTTATTGAAACCCTTTCATCACTTTCCACATAAAACCTTCAATACTTTTTCATAAAATAGTAGGGAATGCATATTAGTCAACTATTGGAAAAACAGCAGGTATAATAAAAGGCAATAAACTCCACCTTCTTACATACAGGTGCAGTTACATTTTTTAACAAGGACAGCACGTTTAGGTGGAACCCTTGCTGCAAGATAACTTTCATGATATATATTCAAAAAAGAAAATTACCTGTTACCTAGCTAAAAGTTACCTTAATATGAAGGTTACATCAATTAACTTTTTAGAATGTTTTTATTTTGTTCCTGTGTCTTTTCCTGAGGTAATTTTTCCAGCCGATTTTGTTGTAATTTTATGTATTGAGTTATAAATTCATAGATGCCGTTTCACAAGCGATACATTCATAAATATATATTGGGTGTACGAGTTCAAAATGTGTCTATTCTGCACTTTTTAGTAATAAAAACTTGAATTTAACAGAGGCGTGTCACTACTATCTGATATGTTATAAAAATATGTTTCCCAGTATCGTCATTTTATTTGAACTAAACCTTTAAAATTGACTTTTTTCGAAATTGGCATTTTTCACTAAAAATGACAAAAATTCAAAAATCGCAAAAAGTCGCAGGAGATAATTTGAGATGTTATTCTGGACAAGATATACAAGAAATAAATAAAAAACATATCTCGATCCGATTCGATCCGATTTTATACTTTACCACTTTTTTAATTGCAGAAATGGAATAAAATGGACGTTACATATAATTAGCCAATAACATCTAAATTTATATAACTTATGGCTTATAAAACCGATTAATTTAATTAAATACCTTTACGATAAGTCAAAAATACAACAGATTCGACAGTAATATGTTCACAGACTGCTTACGTCAATCACAATTTTTCGACTAAAAAACATCATCGTGAACACTTTAAAAAATATCTATATTAAATGTACCGTTATTCCGTTCCTACTAATTAATTCTAATTATTATATACGCCGTTAAGTACAGTCAACCCTCTAGTTTAATACTGTACTAAAGTATCATAGTTTCCTTTAAGTCCATTTTTTGATTTTCTGCATGCTAGATTGGTATTATTTCCCACTGTGTGGCCCCCGCTGAACCTACCCCAGCTTCAAAGTGAAAACACGTCGTCACAGTCAAAACCCTTTAAACTACCCGAAATTTGGTGGCTACATCGAGATTTAAACCTATGTTAATACTATTTGGCAAAGATGTTTTTTATCTACTATAAATAATAATTTGTTGTTGACTATTACTCCCTAATAAATGTGTACCTTTGGAGGGATACATTAAATATTATTATCAAAGTTCCACTAAAGTCCTCATATTTCGCACTGTACACCGCCCGGATTCCGAGTGGTCAAAACTATCCACCAAATGTTGGGGACATAGGCCCACGTTGTGGTATAGTCTCCATATAACGGTACGTCCGAGTTTAGGTAATATCAAATTTTTAGCTTGCCGAATTAACATAAGGTATTTGGGGTTCGCAGTGATCAAAAAAACTTCTCCACATTAGAATTGAAAGCATTATTACTTTGCAATTGCCATTTTAGAACTCCCAACGCATTTATTTAATTTTAGCTCAAAATGAAAATCAAATTGACGATTTGGTCACTCTAAACTAGATTTTGTTTGTGTAGTGTAAGTGTTGGTGGTGTAGTTTTTATTAAGTGGCAGGTGCCACTTACCGTTTTGAGTGAATGATAAGAAAAACTCAGTGAATTGAATGTGACTAGGTAAGTAGCTGCTGCTGCTACCGCTGCAGGCATTGTAGTTGTCAGAAAATACCTGCTGCAAACATGTTCACACATAGTACGTGCAATCTTTTCAACAGATTGAGTCGTCAGGCAGGTGGGCTTTATGAATTTATCAATAAAGTTTATGAAAGTTGTGAAATATTTCACATCATGCAAACTACACAGCAAACTACGAGTAATAATAACGACAACTATCCTGGCATTTAAATCATTTGCTTGCAGCTACATATGTACGATGCACATACATATTTACTCAAAGAGTGTCACATCTCAAAAAAAAAAAAAACAGTTTCGAGAAAAACGCTAGTCTAATATCAGTGCTAAATTTCTGTGCATGATTTGAAGTGTTTTATAAACTCAAAAAAGTTGTTTGTTGATTTAAATAAACTGTAACTCGTTGAGTTTTAGAGATATCAACATGAAAATTTGACACAAGATTAAATAGAAGTCGTAGGAAAAAAGTAATTGCTAACTCAGAAAACGCATTTTTGACTTATGCCACTCTTTGAGTAAATGAGCGATATGTACACCTATACGATAACTTATGAAATTGATTCGAATTCTCAACACTGTAAAAGTTTGATAGTTTCATGTGTGTTAGTAGAGCTTTATGCAGTGTCATTTTGACATGCATTCGATCTTTGCTAGTACATATTCATAAAATACTTTGACTTATATTCAGATAATGTTTGTAATTGCTAATTCAGAAAATAATTCAGTTCAGTAATGTGGATTTAACAAGCACCATTACGAGTAAATGTCGATACCTCAACTTTAGTGCCCGACTGCTGCAGTTAATAATAGAGTTTTAAAAATGATTTTACAAGTACATATTTCTGGTATACAGATTTATATGCTGAATATTTGAAACTTTCAGGACGGTGTTATAACGTCAAGCATGGGATCTATTTCAAACAAATGGACATATTTTTACAAGCAATTTATTTTTTACACAGTAAAATACGAAAAAGTAGGGACAGACATTTTTTTGAATTTTTTGCATATTTGACTTTGAAGATGAAGTTTTTGTTTACTATGTTCATAATTTCTATTCTTTATGAGACATACATCTTTGTTTTAGGAAGTATAAAAATTTTTGCAAAAAGGAGAAGAGACACCAGATATTTAAAGCCTATACAAAATTGCACGACTTTGGCCAAAACTGAGAACAACACAGATCAAATACTAGTGTCACAGTGCTATCACGGTAATATTTTTGATACGACGAAGGAGTTATTTGGATCATTATTCTAGTGAAAAAGCTTAAAGATTCAGCGATTGTAGTTGGACGGAGTTCTCTCGACGTATTGTCCGTCTATACCATTAATTAGTTATTAGAATCCTTTACTGTCAGTTACACTTTAGCAGATTCTATTTCGAAGAATCTAATTGTGTATATTAAGCCATTTTTCTAACTTTTGAATCACGTAGAAGTTTGCTTTCTAACACTACAATACAAAACTAACAAATAAACAAGTGAGCAAAGGCTATAATCGGGTCGGGCCGACTATGTGATACCTTACACCACTACCACGGTGCTCTTGAATCAAATTTAAATGGAAGGTGCTTACACCTGGGAAGTTTTTGCGGATTCTGAAACTACAATGTTCATAGATGAGAAAAATCAAAAAAAAAAACAAAAAAATCGCCGGAGGGCTTTTTAAATAAATCGCGATTCAAGTTGACATTTTTAGGGGTTGTTTAGGTTTTCACGATTTTGCTTAGAACCGCAAGTCCTATCAAAATGAGACTGAAGAAAATGTTGTAGCTATGAAAATTCTCTACAAGATTCACCTTTACTGTATTTTTGTAGGTTTCACCATTTTTGAGATATTGAAGTTCAAATTGGGACAATGCACTGACTGTATCGCCCCCTTATAAAACAATGTCATGAAGGGGGCGCATTAACTAACTATTAATGAAAACCGCTTACACAGGTGATGTTTTTGTGAATTCTGAAACAGGAATGTTCATAGATGAGAAAAATCCAAAAACAAGAAAAAATCGCTGTAGGGATTTTTAAATAAATCGCGGTCAAAATTCACATTTTTAGGTGTTTTTTTAGGTTTTCGCGATTTTGCTTGGAAACAGCAAGTCCAATCGAAATGGAGCTAAAGAAAATGTTGTAGCTGTGAAAATTCTCTACAGGATTGACGTTTATGATTTGTTCTCAGGCTGTACCATTTTTGAGATAAAGAAGTTCAGTTTACATTTTTAGGTTTTTTTTGTTAAGGTTTCGATTTTGCTTGAATACGGCAAGTCTTATCGGCATGGGACCTGAGAAAATCTTATAGCTGTGAAAATTCTCTACAAGACTGGCTTATGCAATTTTTCCTAGGTTGTACCACTTTTTTAGATATATAATTTTAAGTTGTGAAATTGCAGTTTTGACATTGTTTTATAAGGAGACGATACAGAATTGAATTGAATTTGGATTGTCCCAATTTCAACTTCTATATCTCAAAAGTTGTAAAACCTACGAAAAGATCATTAAGGTCAATCTTGTAGAGAATTTTGATAGCTACAACATTTTCTTTATTCCCATTTTGATAAGACTTGCGGTTTCCAAGCAAAATCGCAAAAACCCAAACAACCCCTAAAAATGTCAACTTGAATCGTGATTTATTTAAAAAGCGCTCCGGCGATTATTTTTGTTTTTTGATTTTTCTCATCTATGAACATTGTAGTTTCAGAATCCGCAAAAACTTCCCAGGTGTAAGCACCTTCCATTTAAATTTGATTCAAGAGCGCCGTGCTACTCCTGTGCGTAAGCTTTTCACTCGTAAACATTTATTTTAGGGAGACTAAAACTTTTATCTATATGGCTTGTATACCAAATTTGTCGGTATAGGTCCACGCCTTCATATAGCCCGCATAGAACGGTACCTCCCATTATTCGGTATTTTGAACGTTGTGGCCACAACAACAAACCGAAATGGCTTATATTTACAACTTAATTTATGTTTGAGGTAAAAACCTTTCCGACTGAAATTTGTGAGTATAGGTCTATGTTTCGATATAGCCCCCATAGAACGGTACCTTCCGATTTTTGTAATTCTGAAGGCTGTGACGCCAATATCCCGCCGACATGAATGAAATTTGTTGTTTTGGCTTCCAGAAGAGAATTATCAGTATAGGTCCACGTCTTCAAAGAAGCGTACCTCTTGATTTTCGGTATTTTAAAGGTTTTCGCCACAATATCTTACCGAAATATCGGAAATTTGGTATTTAGTCTTTTTTGAGTCTAAAAACTTTCCGCCAGAAATTTGTCGGTATAGGTCGACGTTTTGGTATAGCCCCCATAGAATGGTAACTCCAAATTTCGGTATTTTGAAGCTTAGCCACATTGTTTTACCGAAATTGCTGAAATTTGGCGTTTAGTCTTCTTCATAAACGAAAGGAAACTAATTGTTCCATTTTACTTCAATACAACATGTGGTGGAGGGTATAACAAGTTCGGCCCGGCCGAACTTAACGCCGTTCTTACTTGTTTGATTTTATAACGGTAAATGTAGGGAAAACGGGGTTTATTCGATTTTCAACTTTAATGAAATCTGTTGAAAAATAGATGAGTTCTTCTTTTAACTTTTTGGTTTATTTTTGTATATTTTCCTTTATAAACTATTGGTAACTTAGTGCGTATTATTTTTATTGTAATTTTGCTTCTTAATAACTACGCACAAGGTACCAATATTCTGTAAAGGAAAATATACAAGGAAAAACTTTTTCCTGTTTTTTAATGCGTGTTTGTCACACTTAAACCACTGGAAAATTGCTATATGTTAACCGATTTTAAAAAGCTATGGCTTGTTCGAAAGACATTATTCTCCCTTCACTACATTTACCGTTATAAAATCAAAAAAAAAAAAACGAAGTGACCCAATGAAACCAAAGGTATTTTTGTTTTCCATGGACTCCTACAAAACCGAATTTATGCATCAGAATCCCTGCAAAAAATGTTCGTCCACTTTTGTACCACAGTGTTATCAACCTCTCTCCTTGGAATATGACCAACAGAAACATCTGACATGGAAATAAAATTCCATAAATTGGAAATTGGAATATCCCAGCGTCTTTTTGAACATCACATGCATTTCACCAAGTTTGGTAACACAATTAGGGCAATTTTAAAGATCAGAAAGTCTTCATTGTTGAAACGCAACATATACAAGCTGAGATACTTGTCAGTTTCAAATAAAAAAGGCAATAATGCATATTTTTGAAAATTATAATGCAAATAATTCGTTTATTAAACAATAGAAGCTGCAGCTTTGTACTTATGTATTATTGATTATTTTCAATATGACATCGAATTTCTGTAACTGGAACGATATAAATCAATATAATAACGTAGCTACAATTAGTTGAAATTTCAAAAATATGCAAAAATGCGATGTCTAATCATAATAAAGGGCGTACTTTTTGAAATACGATTACTAAAAGCGGGCATATTCGCATAAGAATAAAACTTTGAATTTTTGTCCTCATACATACTTTGCCCATTCGGACTCTTGATTATTAGATCATCACCAAACACAATATGCTTCTTCCTCTCAGGGAGCCCTATTAACCACCAAAATTTCGATCCTATCAAAATTGCGCCCTGTAGCGTGATTGCAACAAATGCTTTTTTAACTAAATACGCCAACCTACTTTGCATCAATGTAAAGGAAATCCTACCTTCTTTCGCTGGCGGGCTTTCCTTTTGTAATACGCCTACTAGAAGCGGAGATATTCGCATATGAATAAAACGTTGAATGTTCTCCACATAAGTTTTTTGCCTATTCCGAATTTTCCGACCACCACCAACATCAATGGGCTTCTTTCTCTGTGAGACCGCCATTAACCTCCGATCAAAATTCCGACTTGTAGTGTGCTTGCACACTTGTTGTTTGACTACCTACGTCAACCTACTTTACATCGCACAGTGGATGCGCCCATATGACAAAAATCAAAAATATGATGTCTGTGTATAACAGTTATATGAATGTCAATATTTCTTAAACATGTCAAATTTTACTGTACTAATAATATTTTGTCAATTTATAACGGTATCTCTTTTGCTGGAAGCAACGAAAAAACATATTTACTTTGTTGAAAATAGTGCTGTGTGAATCAACCAAATAAAGTGCATTAACGAAAAAATCAATATCATAATTAATATAAATATAAACCACGATTTATAAAATGGAAGTTGTTACTGAAGGTATTAGCATATTTTCTATTTAAATAAATGAGTGTATAGTGGTCCTAGTGTTCATAATAATTTTAGCCAAAATATTGTCAAATTAAACTTTATTTTTGTCTCTTGATTGAAAGTCAATAAACTTTTAACTACTATTACCACCTGTATCCGCGGCCATATTTATTTTTATTTTTAGCTTTCGGTGTCTACATTTATAAACTATATTAGTTAGTTCCATCGGTTTCCATCGCCACGTGTTATAATCAATTTTGTGACCTAACCTCAAAAAGTGAATAATTGTTTTTAAGTGTTGGCACTTGTTTCTGTTCTGTGTTTAATGTTTGTATTCATGTGTTGTTGTTATTTCTAAATTTAAGTATCACATATTACACTGTGCAGCAGCATTTTTGGGGGGTGGAAAATTCCATTTGGGGATTAAAGCCCTTTATTAGTATATTAAAAACCCAAAAGGAAATTTTCGCCATAGGTCAAGTTTCTGAGATATCGCGTGATGAATTTTTTGATTTTTTCCCTGTAATACTTGGGAAAATAGTTTCATATCTCTCATTGGCGTTCTTGTAGCTTCGTTTTGAGAATAGATGTCTTCAGTCAAATCGATTGGCGAATCTTTTTGTAGAATATTTCATTCTTCTAACTCAATTCCTTCCATATCCTTTTCGTCCTTTTATTCTTGAACGGCATAACTGTCCTTCCGGCTTCGAAATATTATCTTCATCGACTTTCATCGCCAAAAGGAATGTTTCGCCCCCCAGCCTTCGATCTTCATATATGCGCGTAGCGATATTTGTTCTTAAAATTGGTTCAATAAAACGGGTTTTTTGCTCTAGCACTGCATCTAGCCAAGTTTCAATTAGCGAATTTATTTCATTTGATTGACAAATCCATAAGCTTTGTAATGGTATGCATATAAACTTAATCGGTTACTTAAAACCGGTTCAAAAATCGGTTTTAATGTTGGAATATCCGGTTCAAAAATTGAGATAACCGGTTCTGTCCTCCATGAAAATTTGTTATTAACGTGTTCTTCATTACAATAGCTTTTTTTGGTAAATATTTCAAAAGCGCCCCATATGTCTACATAAGCAATAACCAATTGGTAAGTCTACATACCAATAAATAACCTATATCAAATATACAGAAAAACCAAACATAGTTTTTTCTGAACCAAGACCGAATAAACATCAAAAAGGACAATGAAAACGGGAAAATATTGATTAGTTGCCAAAGAGAACCGTACATAAAATCTTCTGAGCAACATTTTTGTAGAATATTTGGGTGTTGAAAAATGTCATCTTATGGTACTTCTACTACGGTTCAAGAAATAAAGGACGAAAAGGATATGGAAGGAATTGAGTTAGAAGAATGAAATATTCTACAAAAAGATTCGCCAATCGATTTGACTGAAGACATGTATTCTCAAAACAAAGATACAATAACGCCAATGAGAGATATGAAGCTATTTTCCCCAGTATTACAGGGAAAAAACCAAAAAATTCATCACGCGATATCTCAGAAACTTGACCTATGGCGAAAATTTCCGTTTGGGGTTTTAATATACTCACTAAGGGCTTTGATCTCCAAAAGGAATTTTCCACCCCCCAGACTTTGAGTTCCATTTTGTGTCACAGTGTTATTAAAACATTTTAAATTTTATGTTAGGTGGTGAAAAACATGCTGTATTTACTCGGCTTTTTATCTTCGAGAGTTGGAGGGAAAGGAAATAATACTGATAGAGCTCTGCAGATTACAAAAGATACAGCATCTGAACTCGGAATACAAGGAGATGAAAAAGTAATGGATAATCTTAAAAAAATAATAAAAACCATTTCTTTAAAAATTAATCAAAGATGGCAGAACAGTCACTTTTGCAAACATCGATTTTTAGAAAACAATAAAGACTGGCTATCAGTGAAAGAAGCAGTAGAGTTGAGTACATTAGGTCCTAATTCGCCATCTGAAGACACTGTTAGCCAAAATACCTAATTCCGATTTTCATCTTTCCTCCAAACGCACTAAACTACGAAGGTTGGCTGCTTTGAGCGAAAAAGACCTCTAAGAAATGCATATCATCAGAAAAAATTCTGAATATAATTTTAACATAAGAATTGAGGAAGTAATTTCTTTAATAATGGAGACAAACCTAACGAAACACCAGTATCTAATAATACGTAATTTCATAAATTCTAAACTGGATTTGGAAGTATTGCCAAGTTATGAAAAAGTTGCAAAAGAAAAGAAAAAAAGTTATCCAGATAAGTCCTCTATTACAGTAACTGAAACAAAAGCCGAAGTGCAGCTTCAAACTTTGCTTCACCACACTGTGTCCCGAATTTTAGACCTGCAATCTGATTACTTGAGAGATATGTCTGCGATAAAAGAGTTAATCTTAATAGGAAAATGGGGATTCGATGGATCCACTGGGCACAGCGAGTACAAACAAAAAGTTAAAAATATTAATTTGAATGAAAACAGTCTATTCGTAACATCTTATGTACCACTGCAATTAATTAAAAATTCCTGTGTAATGGGCGAATCTGTAGTATTATGGAAAAATCCAAGACCAGCTTCCACTCGTTACTGCAGGTCAATAAGGTTTCAATTTAAAAAGGAAACGTCAGAACTTGCAATCTCTGAACAGGATTATTACAACAGAAAAATAAACAAGCTTAAGCCCACGGAATATAATTTATCGGGGCGAAACATAAATATTGAACATAAACTACAATTAACAATGGTTGACGGAAAACTTTGTAATGCTCTAAGCCAGACACCAGCTTCAAATTGCTACATATGCGGTGCTAAGCCAACCGAGATGAATAACATACAGACGTGCTTACAAAAGCCATGCAAAATTTAAAATTATCAGTTTGGACTCTCGCCTTTACATGCATATATACGTTTTTTTCGAGTACTTTTTACATATTTCGTACCGTCTAGAAATAAAAACATGGAAAATTAAATCAGATGATGATAAAATCAATCTTCAAAAAAGAAAAAAGCAAATCCAAAACCAATTTAGACTTAAAATGGGTTTAGTGGTCGACAAACCGAAAGTCGGAGGCTGTGGAACATCAAATGATGGAAACACAGCTTGAATATTTTTTAAAAATTTTCTTTAAGTGCGAAAATAACAGGTCTAGATGAGAATTTACTGTACAGATGTTTCATAATACTCCAAGCATTATCGTCAGGTCATAAAATAAATATGAACAAGTTTAAGAAATATTCTCTGAAAACGGCAGAACTTTTAACGTCTACGTATAGCTGGTATTATCTCCCTCAAACAGTTCATAAAATCCTAATACATTCGCCAGAAATAATTGAGAATGCTTTACTGTCAATAGGAGAATTGTCGGAAGAGGCTGCAGAAGCCAAAAATAAGGACATAAAACTGTTCAGGTACCGTCACACCAGAAAATGTTCCCGTGTAGCAACAAACACGGACTTGTTAAACAGATTGCTTCTAAGTTCTGACCCGTTTGTGACTGGACAGAGAAAATTTACTAATAAAAATAAATCACAACTACCAACACAAGTTTATTCTTTATTAGAAGATACTCAGAAAATTGTGTACAACATCTGTTTACATAAAATTGAATTATTTTTTTTGTATGTTTTTTATGTTGTTTAAATGAACGAATGCATTTTTAATTTTTTAGATTTTGTTTTTACACTGATTTTTTATTTAACAATTATTTGGTACGTATAAGGATGTTTTTATATCGAAATGTTGCATAAGGCATGTTCGATCTTGCTCAAAATTTGGCATACAACTTCGGTAGTGATATACACGCAATCCCTAAAGTTTCACTTCAATAGGTAAATATTTTCTATTGTTGTCACACCCGCCCATTGAAATGCATCCACTATGCATCGTTAGAAAGGTGACATTTTCTTATTTTATTTTCAGGTTTTGCTTTTGGTAAACCATTTATAGAAGCTAAGATATTCGCTTAGGAAAAAACGTTGACTTTTTCTCCAAATTATTTTTTCCCCTTAAATCCTAGGGTAGAACAGTGGTGGCACTTACATGGAAAGGTGTGACAAAAATACTTCTAGACAATATATCGAACTGAAATTTTTATCAATCGGTGCTCGTGGCCTAAAAATACTCTAACAGAAATATTGCAGTTCTATGTCCAAGTTTTCGCGTGGTTCCCATTAAACGAATCATTCTGAATTGAAGTATTTTACTGTTCCCAATTCATTGTCCAAACGAATTTGCTGTAATCTGGTATCAGGAGTTCTTATTGCGTAAACCTCCCCGCGAAAAATTGTCAGTATTGGTCCATGAATTGGTATACTCACTATATTATTTATATCGATTTATTTCTTCAGCTTTCAACCAAATATTCTAACCGAATATGTTTTAATAATTAACTTTAAGTTCATAACACAACCTTATAACGAAATGTCATATCGGTCCACTTTTGACCACAGCCTCCATATAGGGTTACTATCTTTTTTCGGCACTTTATACGATTTAATCACCTTTTTCTACAGATTTACCTGTGATAATGTATTTTTGGTTCTCAGCGTAGGGAAAACCTAAACGTTTTTGCGTGGTCCAACATTAGGGTGTCCCAAAAAGAAAATTATTTGTTAAAGTGAATAGCCCCCAAATTTTTTTCTTTTTCTATCAGGAGTTTTCAAGGTTACCATAACAATATAAATCGCTAATAGCACAAAAAACATTATATTGATCATAAATGTATATAGGGATAATAAAATTCCTTTAAAATATTCAAGAAAATATAAAATCAGCTATAAAAACCTAGCTAAACTTTTGGTAATAACAGCTAAAACCGCAAATTTCAGCAAAAAGTCTAAACAGTTTTGAAATCTACAGACCCTTGTCTTTATTTTGAAACTAGTGGCGATTCTTGCATGTGCTTGGAAAATAACTAAAACTTTAAGGAAATCCATACTTACTTACTTAGCAGAACATTTATTCCATAGACCGAACTAAGAAAAGATCTCCAATTCTTTCTGTTTAGTGCTTCGCTTTCTGGAATACCGGGCCTTGTCATCTCTTCATCCACTTTTTTGCGCCATCTATTCTTTGGCCTGCCAATTCTGCGTGCACCGCCATGCGTCCCTAATTTATGCGCCTTTTTAGCTGGTTCATCATCGCTCATTCTTATGATATGGTCTAGCCAATGCAATCGCTGCATCTCGATACGTTTATCTATACTGATGTCGTTGTATAGCTGATACAGCTCGTGGTTCATGCGACGACGATATTCATCGTTAACGCAGATCGGTCCTTAGATCTTTCGAATAATTTTTCTCTCAAACACGCCAAGCACTGCCTTATCTGCTTGCGCAAGTACCCAGGCTTCGGAACCATACATCAGCACGGGTAGTATCAGTGTTTTGTAAAGCGTTAATTTTGTTTGACGAGTTGTGGCTTTGTTTTTAAAGTGCTTACTTAAGCCAAAGTAGCATCTGTTGGCCAATACAATTCTTCTTTTTATTTCACAACTGATGTCGTTTGTTGTGCTTACGGCGGTGCCGAGGTATACGAAGTCTTTTACTACCTCAAAATTATAGGAACCAACTTTAACAGTTGGTCCGATCTCAATGGACGCATTGCGCGTCGACACCATCAGCTTGGTCTTCTCGCCGTTTACCGCCAGACCCACTTTAGCAGATTTTCCTTCGACCTTCATAAAGATATCGGTTACTTCTTTTACTGATCGTCCCATGATGTCTATATCATAAGCATAAGCAAGTAACATGTGCTATTGGTGTAGATTGTGCCACTTCTTTTGACGTTTGCCTTTCGTACAACCTTTTCTAGCAGGATGTTGAAAAGATCACACGAAAGGCGGTCTCCTTGCCTGAAACCTCTTTTGGTACAAAACTCTTCGGAGAGGTTCTTTCCTATTTTAACTGATGATCTTGTGTCAGTAAGAGTCATTTTACAAATCCAAATGAGCTTTGCGGGAATACCAAATACAGACATGGCTAGGAATACCTTTGAACGGGCTGTCGAAGGCTGCTTTATAATCGACAAAAAGGTGGTAGGTGTCGATCTGCATCTCTTGGGTCTTCTCCAGGATTTGCCGCAGGGTAAATATCTGGTCGATGGTGGACTTGCCAGGTCTAAAGCCGCATTGGTAAGGTCCAATTATTTCGTTGACCATGGGCTTTAGTCGTTCGCACAATATCCCTGACACTATCTTGTAGGCGATAGGGAGAAGACTTATGCCCCTATAGTTGGAGCATAAAGTCTTATCTCCTTATCTTAACTTTTATCTCCAGGTGCGGATTCGCAGATCATGGTCCTTGCGGGGTTCGCAAAGTTTAGAGGGATTTGTTTTTCTTTTCTTTCTACCCCAGGTGAATACCACGGGGAGGTAAGTGTCCACTTGAGATGAGAGAGGGACCAAGATAAATCCTGGACTTTGCCATGTTAAAGCCGGTCAGGACCGTTCCTTGGTATCTTTCATCCCCTACGTCACCCAATGGAAACCCATACATCTATATTAAATATTTTAATTTTGACCAATATTACAACAAAAATATTTGGTAACCCTTGCAAATTAGAGGAATTGGTATATGTAGGAAAACGAAGCTTACTTCATTTACTAAATCATTCAACATAAGGTAAGGCATGAATAATAGTCCTTTGTTTCAGAAATTCGCTTGTAATATAACCATTTTTTTCTCATTTTAAAATAAACTTTTTCTCCAAAATTAGTGACGTTTGTAAGCCTTTTTCTCCTTAAGAACCGCGAAACATGGCAAAAATTCGTTGAGTTTCGAAGAATTTGAAATGTTTACAAGCGATTCATTTGCATCTTTAAATTGTTAAAATTATGACATAATTTTTTAATTTTTTGATTTTTGTCGTTGGGCCCATCCTCTGTGGTTAGCTGAGAGAACTTCCCAGGACATCATCACTGCAGCAGCCGCTCGCTGCATACCTGCTGGTTAAATACTCGAAATCAGACCGAATTTCCCTTTAGACCCAAGAGTTAGAAAACTTGAAGTTAACAGATTAATAGGCGAACATAAGCGAAAAAAGTGACTAGATCACCTGAAGCAGTGCATTGGTATATGATTGAGTAAATTGAGAGCAACGGTTAAATCACTTTCGATTCTGGGAAAGAAGGATGATAGAACGGCTGCTACTTTCAACGGCGCTACCGTAACGAAGAGGTGCGCGAGTTATTTTAACCGGCAGTTTATAAAGCACTTCCAGAGTGATAGGGCGAAGAGGAGAGAGAGCTGCGCCGTATAAGAAGAGCTATCCCAGCCGAGAAGGTAGCACCCCAAGTTACGATGAGCTTTGTTGCAGACTTCATCCGAAACGCGACATCATCCAAACCGTTGGTCCCATACGGAATATCAATGGTTAAGCAACTGGATGATCCAGAAATCGACTAAAGCAGAGTGAGGAAGAGAACATTTTTGGGTCTCTCTTGTGCTCTCAATGAGCGTAAATTTGTTGTTGTTCACAACGTGTTAGCATCTACACAGGCTGTGAGCGATAACAAATTTACGCTCACTTGGAGCAAATGGGCTCTCTTGTGAGTCACAATGCCTCCTCCTGGACTAAAGTAAAAGTTGTAGGCTTAAAAATTATCTACAAGAATGATCTGCATGACTTTTCAATAGAAGTCACCATTCTTGAGATATCGTGATATAATTGTCAAATTACACATGTGAAGAAGTAAGCTGCTTAATAACATCATGAGGCGCACCGGTTAAAATTACAACGCCATGTGTTAGGTATTTTCATAAGCTTTCAAACGATACCCATTTTGTAATCGGGTCATTATAACCGGGTCTAACGCGGTTTTAAATTTGGCCTTTCGGGTCAAATAGCCTGTGAACCGGATCCGCCGCCCATGAAAATTATACAATTCCGTAATCAGCGCAACAAATCCAACTTTAGACAAATTTTCAAAAAAAAAATTGTAGAGTTTTCGTTGGGGTAGTTCCCGTTGGGCATTCGATTACACATGTGGGTAACACGGGCTATTTTTGCATAAAATAACTCTAACATTGAACAACTCTACTAAACACGCTCCGATTTTGTTGGATTTTTTAAAAGATAGGTGTAATTTCGGTCTTCATAGAAACATACATTTTTTGGAGGGACAGACCCGGTTACTCCGGTCATTTTAGCCGTTTCACCTGAATAAGTGCGGTTTTCCCTTATAAGTGCGTATAAATGATGTGTTTTTTAGAACCGCTATATCTCAAGAATGTTTCCATCTACTAAAAAATTATAAATAGCAAAGTTGTAGAGAATTTATAATATTTGCTTTGGTCACTTTTTGGTTAGACACACCATTTTCAAACAAAAAAAAAAAAAAAAAAATCCGAAAACGTAAACAATAAAAAATAAAAATGTTGACCTTTGACCCCGAATAACTATTATTGCACGCATGGGATTGATGGGGACTTGTAGGACATTGCTCCTAATGACAAACCCTAGCTCTCCACCAAAATTCAGTTTAGTGTGAATTTTGCTATTTCAATGTCTATTTTGACTGGACTAATAGAGATCGTAATGTATGTGGATGATTATACGATCTTCGCGTCGGGTTCTATCAATATAATCTCCTGAAACTTCAATACACTTAGTCCAACGCTTTTCTAGCAATTCTATCCCTTGATTAAAATAGTTTTCCTCAAGGTCTTCAAAATAGTGGTTTACAACTGTAATTGCATCTTCATTTGAGGTAAAACGGTTGCCAGCAAAGATTTTTTTTTTTAGATTTGGGAACAAGTAAAAGTCACTGGGAGCTAAATCAGGAGAATAAGGTGGGTGGTCAAGCAACTCGTACTTTAATTCGTTGATTTTAGCCATTGTCAAAACACTCCTGTGCGCTGGTGCGTTGTCTTGATGAAAATTTATTTTTTGTTGTAAGCCAGGACGTTTTTCTCGAATTTGTACATTTAATTGATCCAAAAGGTTGCAATAGTACTCTGAATTTATTGTTTTACCCTTTTGCAGATAGTCAATCAATAAAATACCTTTGAAGTCCCAAAAAACCGTTGCCATAACCATACCAGCCGATTGAATTGTTTTTGCCTTCTTTGGGGCACTTCCTCCAGCTTCAGTCCATTGTTTGGATTGTTCTTTTGTCTCTGGAGTATAGTGGTGGATCCATGTCTCATCAACAGTTATGAAACGACGCTTAAAATCCATTTTATTTCGCTTAAAACGATCCAAACAACCTTGAGAACTGTTAACAAATGCGGCACCCATCTTGCAGAAAGCTTTTTCATCTGTAGTTCTTCATGCAAAATTAAATGGACTCGATCATTTGAGATGCCCATGATATTAGCAATTTCACGCACTTTTATTCGTCGATCATTTAATATCATATCATGCACTTTGGCTACAATTTCTGTTGTTGTTGCTGTTTTTGGACGTCCACTACGTGGAAGATGTTCAATGCTTGTACGACTACGTTTAAATCCAGCAACCCAGTTTTTTACTGTTGCATATGAAGGAGCACTTTCACCTAACACATTCACCATATCATTATGAATTTCTTGTCCCGATAAACCTTTTTTATGTAAATATTTAATGACAGCAGGCATTTCTAATTTTTCCATTGTAAAAAAATTGCGGATGCGTCTTTTTTGAACAACTGTTTCTATATGAAGGAGTTGCCAGATCGAAACAAAATTTAACATGTGTTCATAACAGAGATGGAAGTTTCCAAAACACTTAACTTTTTTCTGTTTATACCGCGCTTTTTGTGCTAGGCTAAAAAGTTTCCAAACTGCCCTCGTATGTCATAGGTTAAATGTCTGCATAGCTGACCTTGTGCAGTTCTTCCATCTGAGGAATATAAAAATATCTGCCGCTAAATCCAAAATTCGTCCAAACATACGTGGGGTCTAAAACCATTATTGCGATGAGACACATCTTCATCGTATCAAAGTGTTTATACCCTCATTAGCCTAACCCGGCGTTTAGCAAAAATGCAAACCTTTTTCACAAATACATTTATAAATTTTTAAATATGTATAAAGAAAAGTATGAATGTATTGGTGAAAATGGTTTTTAACTGTGCTATTGTCTTCCAAATACTGTCTGTGTGTAAACGCCTGGTAAAGGCTGAGGGTATGACAATTCTTGCCTGGAGTCTAGATTTTTTCTAATTTTTGCATTAAAATGGCCTAGAATAATTTTAATGTCATGGGGAGGACACCGGTTATGTGTTTTTGCATGTAAGCACATTTAAATGCACATTTGATGCTAAAAAAATCAAAATCAAAATTCAGTACGCGTTAGTTACAATTAGGGATAATAAACTATAGTTTGAATTTTTAAAATTAGATAATTTGCTCTGAACTTATCATTACCTGATTTTGGAATACAGGCATAATTTTTTTTTTAATTTTAAAAATTGTTCGTTTGTTAAACTAAGTCTCATTATCAATTTTGAAATACACTTGTAGTCTTTGTTTTTATGGCCGGTATTTTAGTCCTGGATTGTAAAATTGTCAAAGCTAACATCACATTAAAGAAACAAACATGTCGTCGAATGTACTAAAACTCTAAGCAACTTCATCATTCAGCAATATGGCCAAAAATAAATTTTGAAAGCATTTCAGGCGGTGAACCACTTTTAGTGCTTTTCCGTTGGAGTGGTAGGTGTTCTGCTTTATTCAATAGAATTGAGATTACAGCAGGAGTAAGTTGTCATGAGCTTGTCTAGAAAATATGTCGCTTGTTTACAAGAATAAATCATTATTCACCATATTCAGAGACTCGATAGCACAATTCCAGCACAATGTCAGTGCCTGGCAGGTGTGTGGCACTGTAGGAAGTCTAAGATTTTAAGCTTTGTACTCAGACAGTAATTTGTAAAGGAAATGTTATTGCATGGAGAACAAAGGGACTAAATGAACTGCCAACCCTATGTTTGTTCCCACTCGTCATCGGCATTGTAGTATAACCATAGTAGTCGATGTGGATTTAGTTTGTAGTATTCCGCCTTCACAAAAGTCCTTTGCAAAATATTACACGTTCCAGATATTCAATTGAATTATTGTAAGCATAAATACAGTGGGTCACGGTAACGAATTTATTCGAAAGCAATGAGAACACTGAGAAATTATATATTTAATTAATATACATATATTGTTTGAAACGGAAACAGTGCGCCTTACTACAAACAATGTAAAATTCTGGGCGTTTCAAATGTGCCCTTGTTGGGCCCAAAAAGGAATTCGCAATATTTTTAAATATAAGATTTGTATGGTCCGAGTGGTAACCAATGCGCAAACTTCGTCGCCTGAAGCTAGAAACTTGGAATTATGAACGACTGTTACTTTTGAAAATTCATACTAGAAGAGTATTGTACTGTATTCTATTGAACTAGAATTCTGAAATTCGCTATGAGTGTAAATGACACCAAAGTGTGTTTAAAAATTATTATTATTAATTATTATTTATTCGAAAGCAATGAGAACACTGAGAAATTATATATTTAATTAATATACATATATTGTTTGAAACGGAAACAGTGCGCCTTACTACAAACATTGTAAAATTCTGGGCGTTTCAAATGTGCCCTTGTTGGGCCCAAAAGGAATTCGCAAAATTTTTACATATAAGATTTGTATGGTCCGAGTGGTAGCCAATGCGCAAAATTCGTCGCCTGAAGCTAGAAACTTGGAATTATGAACGATTGTTACTTTTGAAAATTCATACTAGAAGAGTATTGTACTGTATTCTATTCAACTAGAATTCTGAAAATCGCTATGAGTGTTAATGACACCAAAGTGTGTTTAAAAATTAGCACTCAAAGTGGACGAGAAGTACTAACCTAGCCAAAAAACCTATTGTTCACGTACATACCTCAAAGGACATGGAGAGACTTATTTCATATCAATGACTGCATGTTTTAGTTTAATACCTACATATCTACATCACTATCAGTCATGCTATCGGGCCGATGAACCCCTTTTAGTAAGTATGTATGTGTATGACAAGTGTGTAACAAAGATTTCAGTCAATACTCGAAAGCGTTAAATGAATAAATTTTATATTTTTCTTTGTACCTTAACAAACATTATTATTTCTTTCTAAAAATTGTATATTGAGAATTTTAAAATAAACACAATTTACCAGACTGATGGGGGGTTCATTTTGAAATCAAAAAGGCCTCCACTCACCTATCAGTCATGCTGTCGGGCCGATGAACCCTTTTTGTATGTGTGTGCATGACAAGTGTGTAGCAAAGCCTTCAGTCAATTCTCGAAATCTTGAAATTTTCCTCCAAAAATGAATGAATTTGTTCTTTCACAAACATTATTATTTGTTTTTAAAAATTGTATGTTGACAATTTGAAAATAAACACAATTCACCCAGACTGATGGGGGTTCATTTTGAAATCAAAACTATTTTGATGTTCATCAGTCTTGAAAAACGCACACATACATGTATGTACATTCTCAAATTTTCGAAAACTTACACATACTATCACAAATGCTGTCGGGCAGACTGATAGGTGAGTGGAGGCCTTAACACGTTTACTACCAAACACATTTTTATACCCTCCTCCATAATATTGAGAGTATAATTAAATTTGTCATTCAGTTTGTAACATATCGAAATATTCATCGGAGATCCTATAAAGTATATATACATACATATATGTTTGATCAGGGTAAAATTCTAAGTCGATATAACCATGTTCGTCTGTCCGTCCGTCCGTCTGTTGAAATCAAAATACAGCTCGAAATTTTTAAGATAGAGCTTTGTAATTTGGTGTAGAACTTGCTATTACTCCTAGGATGTTTGCTATTGGAAATGGGCTATATCGGTTCACGTTTTGATGTAACATCCATAGAATGGTACCACCCGATTTTCGGTATATTGAAGGTTTTACCCTCATTATCACACCGAAATGGCTGAATTTTGGAACTTAGTCTTCGTTGGGGGAATAAAACCTTCCCCCAGAAATTTGTCGGTATAGGTCCACGCCTTCATATTGCCCCCATAGAACGGTACCCCCAGATTTTCGGTATTTTAAAGGTTGTGGCTTCACTATTCCACCGAAGTGGCTCATATTTGGTATCTAGTCTTCGTTGGTGGTATAAAACTTTCCCCCCGAAATTTGTTAGTACAGGTCCACGCCTTAATATACCCATAGAACGGTACCTCCCGAATTTCGGTATTTTGAAAGTTAGCCACATTGTTTTACCGAAATTGCTGGAATTTGATATTTAGTCTTCTTCAAAAAACGAAAGGAAACTAATTGGTCAGTTTTACTTCAATACAACTCGTGGTGGAGGGTATAACAAGTTCGGACGGGCCTAACTTAACGCCGTTCTTACTTGTTACTCTATACAAATGGAACCACTGTATTGAAACACTTTACTCCAATGCGAAGTATACGTACGAATTTTATCTACACTTTAATATAATTGTGTACTAGTGGGGGACGTCCATACCCCGCTTATTTGAACATAATTGAACATTTAAGGCGTTAACTGTTAATTTGTCGTTTTCCCTTTTCAGCTGTCGTGCTTTGTTTTATTCGTAGTCCAATTCCTATTAGGGTAGCAGTGTGGGGTGCAAGTTGCAAAGAAATATGAATAAGTGTGAATGGAAGTACGGTGTAGTCGTCTTCCTCGGGTGAAATGAAGAAGATATTTATATGAATCCGATTTGTTAATTGTGTTGTAGCTGTGATTTTCATTTATGGACATTTTGCCGTGTCTGCATGCCTTTCCGGTTCATCTCTAACACGACTATGGTAGCATCTCAATGATTTCGTTGACACTAACGAGGACTTGTATTTGGGGTATAAATACATACATACATTTTTCTGTGAAGCTTTAACGTTTTTTGTTCTCCCTGCAGATTCACTTAACTTATAATCAATTCTAACCAATCAAGTTTGTTTAGTTTTATTTAATCAGTGCATTCATTTGTAAATTTGTCAGCACTTTTCGAGTGATTCAAAGTAATTTCTGGGCGTTGTATTTAATTTGCTTATATGTTGTGATGTAGCAAAAATTAACAAATTCCAATGGCAACATTCATTTAAACACATACGTATATATACATATGTATGTATGTACATAAGTTTATGCCAATGTGGCAATTTGGTCTGTTTCGACGTTTCTAAGAGTGAGTATTTAGAGACCTTAATTTTGTAAACAAATAAGCAGTATACTCGTACTGTCAGTATTTTTTATTTGTTTTGCTGGAACTATTTAATTTTTTGGTAAACCATAAGTTTGGGCTATTATAGTAGGCCACCTCTAGCCAAACATAACACCCATTCTACTAGACATTAATAGTACCCTTGCTATTGTCCAAGGCGTGGACATTTGTACAAGCGCACTATGGGTAATTTGGACAGGTTTTTAGGCAAAAAGTCGATTTTTGCACTTTTAATAACGCAAATTTTCTAATTTGATTCGAAGAAAGAACATGTCAAATTCTATGTATGTGTAATTTGTTTTCAAAAATATTCAAAACTCGCTGTATAATTCGAAGCTAAAATCAAAAATTCGAAGACACAATAAAAATTTTTAAAAAAGATTAAAACTCAGAGCAGAATTTAAACGAAATTTGTAAGAGTTTGGTAATAATCAAATATACCCAGCAAAAATACTCATTACAAATTGGCCTACTTTCTCATTATTTTAACACGGGCATGTCATAGGGAGTAAGTACTTATTTTTTGGCCACTAAAAAGTAGATAAATAAGTAGTTACTCCCTGGTTACTTCAAGTCGTAACTACTTATTTAAGTACTTATTTATTTACTTTTAAGTGCCAATTCAATTCAATTCAAATTTATTGAGTCTTTTCCTTTTTCAACATATACATGCAAAATTTTGAACAGTGCCAAAAAATAAGTACTTACTCCCTATGACATGCCCGTGTTAAAATAATGAGAAAGTAGGCCAATTTGTAATGAGTATTTTTGCTGGGTATAGATATGATATTCAGTGGAATGCTGGCGGTGTGTACTTTCTGCTTTAAGAAATAATTTTCTTCAAAATGTTTGTTACAGCAGAAAAAATCGTCATATAGGATACAACCTAAGATTTTTTTTACAAAATTATAGTTTTATACTATAGACTTTTACAAAATTGTCCAACTTTTTCTGAAATTCTGCTACCGGGAATATCTTCAGCAAAGGGTTCTAAATGAACTACGTAATTACCAAGGTGCGATTTTTTGCGTATTTTGAGTTATATCACTTTTTTGAAGGTACCATCCTTGCAGAAAAAATATTTTTATTTTAATTTTTTGTTTGGTGAAGGAAATATTAAACACAAAAAGGCATCCGATTTGAAATAAAAAGTCATTTCTTTAAAGAAATATACACCATGTGTTGTAAAAATGTACAGACGTGCTGTGGTCAACATTTTTGTTAATTATAGCCGAAATACGTTCTAACTAGGGATCATGATTGCGTGATTTATTTGGTCCTTAAAAAATATTTATAAAGATCTCTTCGCGAATCAATATTTTAACATGTCAATGTTTATAAAAATCTCTATTCATTATAATCGTTTTTCTTTTGTTTTAACCGCGTTCATTTGGTTGGAACAATAAAATAGGTAACATGAGAATAGGGGGTAGGAAAAAGAAAACTTGTTCGCTATATGCGGTGTTCGTTATAAGCGTGTTCATCTGTAAAATTCTTATTAACACTTACTTTAAACCATCATATGTTAAAATATTTGAAACAGTGCTTAAATTCGTCGCTATCCGCTTGTGCTTTAAAGCTGGCCTGAAATCCTAACAAATTGTAAAAAATTTTACTCGCGGGGTAACCTTTTTTGTTCGTTATAACGTTGTCGCTTTAAGAAATTTAATGTGTGTACAAATATCAAGAAAATTTTTTGGAAACACAAAACTTTTTTCGCTATAAACGTAGTTCCGATATTCGCTATCTCACTTCTGCATGTAAAGCATTAAAAAATTATAAAAAGCCCGGTATTACTTTTTGCTTCAACAAACAGCTCAAATTACCTATAGTGAAGCGGAGAGAATCTATTTTAACCATATATATGATTCGCAAGTTGTACCAGCTATAAACTGATGTACACTATTCCATGTAATAAGAATGAATGACAATTCTCCTTGGTTGGTTGATTTACGTGGCGGCTATAATCGTCACAGGTTCAAGTGAGCAAGGGCTATAGTCGGGACGGGACGACTATGTGTTACCCTACACCACTACCCCTGTGCATAAGCTTTTCTCTCGTAAACATTTCTTAGGGAGATACTAAAGTTTTCACCTATTTGGCATTTATACCAAATGACTTAAGACGAACTCAACCAAAATAATTAACCTGTAGAGACCAGCAAGGTAATATAGTAACAGATACAGATAGTGTGCTTAGGATATGGAAAGAACATTTTTTCAAACTGCCGGTATCTAATAGTAGCGAAGACGACGAAGATACACAGATCCAATCTCAGACGATTGGAACCTGAGCATCTTGTGTTCCACAGGAAAGGAGATAAGACTGTTTGCTCTAAATATAGGAGTATAAGTAGAGCTGACAAAAAATCGATGGCACTATCGATAGTATCGATTCTTTCTTAAAAATTTAATATAGGTAGATAGTTTTGTCTATCGATATTATCGGATTAAAAACCTCTAACCTAAAATATATTCAAATTAATAGAAATTACGTGGCTTTTCGGTTTTGTGGATGCGAGAAAATATGTCAGTAGCCACACGTGAAAAAATTCGGTAAACTACATTGTGTTTTTGTGACTTTTTATTAAATAAAAATATTTTTTTCTCCTATATATTTCGGTTAAATAATTGTGCAGAATGTCAGCATTTCCGCCATTTTTATTTCCAAATTAATGTTGATGACAAACTAACGATAATATCGATGGCTATCGATAATATAAAATAAAATATCGAAAATATCTAATGTTGGGAATATCGATAGTCTGCCAGTTCTAGGCATAAGTCTTCTCCCTATTACTTGCAAGATAGTGTCAGGGATATTGTGCGAACGACTAAAGCTTTGGTTTAAGTAAGCAATTTAAACACAAACGCACATCTCGTTGATAATACCCGTGCTAATGTATGGTTCCGAAGCATGGGTACTCAAGCAAGCAGATAAGTCAGTGCTTGGTGTGTTTGAGAGAAAAATTCTTCGAAAGATCTACGGGCCGATGTGCGTTGACGGTGAATATCGACGTCGTATGAACCACGAGCTGTATCTGCTATACAACTCCATAAGTTTGTATAGTTAAACGTATCGAAATACAACGATTGCGTTGGCTGGGCCATGTTATAAGAATGAGCGATGATGAACTTGCTAAAAAGGCGTATAAATTCGGTCCACATGGCGGTACACGCAGAACTGGAATGCTAAGGCTCCGATGGAGCAAACAAGAAAACGAGGTCGCAAAACGCGGTATTCCAGACTGTGTAATGAACCAACTTCCAGTTTTTCAAGTATATGGATAGAATAGGTCTAGCTAGCGTTCAATCGGCCTTGGGGAATTCTTGTTCTGCATTACTTCCAAAAGAATCAAAAATTTGGTTCAACATAAATTCATTTATAGACTCCCTTACTGGAAACTAATTATAACAACAGCAAAAAGCGTGAAAATTGATCTACACATTTTAGATGGTAAAAGGAAACTCCCCTGTCGACCAATAACTGAAAAAAATAATCACTACACTTTGTAATCTCCGTGATGTTTTGGAGATTGGTGCTCTACACCCTCCCTTCCTATGACGTCAGCGTGCACTTCCTATGAAGTCCTTAAAGCCCTACATGAAGTGTACCTGTTGCTCACACCCGGTAAGGAATAACAAGTTCACTTACAAATTCATCATGAATTCAAAATTTATTATAAAAAAACAATATTAGTTACTAGGATAATGAACATTAACTTAAATAATAAAGATTATGATTTCAATCCTATATCATAGAACTGACTGGTATTACTAATCATGTGTTTAGATAATTTCACTATTCAATTAAAATCACAAAATAGATTATGATGAAGCTATCGAAAAGTTGAGATATTCTACTACAGTAGCGTAGGGGTTCAGTGGGATTGCAGGTAGGCAATAATGAAAACCATGAAATTAGGAAATAATAACAAAACCAATGAAGGTTAGAACTAAAAGATTAATGAAATTGGGTCATTCATTATTGCCTTTGACAAATTCTCTCTACTGCTTATTTACAAAAACAATGCAAAGCAAAATTACATATGATAAAACAAGTGAGAAAAGGCTATAGTCGGTATGGGGCCGACTATGTGATACCCTACACCACTCCCTCTGTGCATAATATTTTCACTTGAAAACATTTCTTTTAGGGAGATAAGAGAGATTTCACCTATCTGGCTTTTATACCAAATGACTTAAGGCGAACTGAACCAAAATAATAATTATTTAATTTTATATTTGACTACTATCGACATCACCAACATCAGTATGCTTCTATCTCTGTGAGAAAATTTCGTGATGATCCGATCAAAATTCCGACCTGTAGTGTGATTGCAGAAAAAGTGGAAAAAAGGGATGCATTACCGACTATTGCGATATCTCTATTATTTGACCACCTACGCCAACCTACTTTGCATTTAGAAGCTCCCCAACCAAAGGTGTGATATTCGTCATTATTATTAAAATCGCAAAAATGAAAAGTTGGGTTCTATTAGCGACTATTGCGATATCTTCGTACTTTGACCACCTACGACAACCTACGTTACATCGTTGTAAAGGTGATATTTTCTACTTTCATTGGTAAACCCCATATAGAAGCTGAGATATTCAGTTTGGAAAAAACGTTGTCTTTTTCTCCAAATAAATTTTTTGCTCATTCCGACCCATAAATATTATCCGACTATCACCAAAATCAATATGCTTCTTCCTCTTTGAGACCTTCATTAACCCTCGAAATTTCGTGACGATCGAATCAAAATTGCGACTTCTAGCGTGATTTCCAAAAAAATGCATAAATAGGATGTATTAGCGACTATTGCAATGTCTCCGTTATTTGGTTACCAACGCCGATCTAGTTTGCATCATTGTAAAGATGGAATCTTCTACTTTCATGGGCAGGCTTTGCCTTTGGAAAGTCCCCAACCAAAGCTGTGATATTCGTCATTATTATTAAAATCGCAAAACTTAAAATTTGGGTTTTATTTGCGACTATTGTGATATCTTCGTTGTTTGATCACCTACAGGAATCTTTACATCATCAGAAAGGTGATATTTTCTACTTTCATGGTCAGGTTGTACTTTTGGTATACCCCTTACAGAAGCTGAGATATTCGCTTTGGAAGAAAACGTTGTCTTTTTATCCACATATATTTTTTGCCCATTCCGACCCCTAAATATTATCCGACCATCACCAAAATCAATAGGCTTCTTCCCCTCCGGGACCCCCATCAACATCCGAAATTTCGTGACGATCCGATCAAAATTGCGACCTGTAGCGTGATTACAAAGTTTAGATGGACAGACGGACGGACGGACGGACACACATAGCCAGATCGACTCAGCTCGTCGAGACATTCACTTTGGTATATATAAGTATGGGTCTACGACCATTATTTCGATGCGTTACAAACTTTTTGGCCAAAACCAACTTATAATACCCTCCCCACATAGTGGTGTAGGGTATAAAAATGGAGGAAGTAAAAATAAAAAAAAACTCACCGATGCCGTGACGTCGCTGCCGCTGCGGAATGAGGTCTCTTCCTCTGCTGGCGCTGTTGGCTTTAGGAGGTAAAATGTGATTTTGCTTTGCTAACTTGATGCTTACGTGTAACTGAATAATTATCTTAAGTTTTAATTGTTGATGTTTGTGGACTCTTCATAATAATGATGATAAGTTTTTCTGCTTTTTGATACAGGTTCAAAGAGTTACTCTACATCCGGCATTAACGCATCTTTTGCCAGATGAATAGATGACTTGTTTGATAATGATGTACTTAATACAGGAATCTATACATATATGTAAAATTGAGAATGTCGATTTCGGGTATTATTTGGCGAACTTTTTGACTAATCTGTGAGGTGTAAAATTAGTGTTGGCCAATTTGGTGCTGAATGTCAGGAAAATATTGCGTATTTAGAATATTTATTTGACTAGATTACCACACATATTCTTCTGTTGGCTTTGGTAGTTTAGAGACCATCATAACCAATGAAAGTGATGGTGTTGTCTTACTGGTGTAAACTGGTAGGCGATCACGATTCAGTTTTTTTTTTCACTGGCGACTACTTTATTGAAAATTTTAGTAAGTAGAGTGGCAGAAACCAGAAGCCAGACCCTCCAGGTTATAGATTATGGAAATAACCAATGGTTGAGGATGATTTATGTGATCGCGAGTACTGATGCACTATCAACTGTATACGTGTTGGCTGTACAGATTGGCTTACAAATTGCAGGCAGGGAATCAGATTGTGATGTAACGTGTGTTTCTAGAGGTTTTTTGTTTTTTGGCATGTAAAGATTTTGCGAATTTGATACAGAACGAGCGTGGCGGGCCAACTAGCCTAGCCAGCACTGGAATATCTTTAACAAAATGTCGATCTTTTTAGTTAATGCCACTGTTCTATGGGAGTTCCGTTATAACTAAAACGTGATTATGTGACGGCGGAACCCTCCGCAGGGTTGTGGGGTACAAATTTCTAAAGACACAAAGAAAATTTACACGCTATTTCACTGTTTTTCCACATTTTTTGAAATTAATTTTACCTTTAGACGATTTTTCCTGAGAAATTTTATATTAATAAGCGTTGAAGTAAGATTTATTTGATAGAATTAGAAATATTCTTCTGTGATTTCACGTTGAGTATGGTTTTGTTCCGTTTTGTCTTTTCGGTTTGAGAGTTGATATAGGAAAGAATGTTAACAAGTCAACGTCACTGTAGATGCCTACAATCTGCCATTCTCTGCTAAGTATTGACTGAGCGCTTGCTGTAATCTATGGTTATCGATAGATATTATGCATTTTGTGTACAGTACTTGTGCGAATAGAAGGGTATTTAATACATTCTCTAATATTTAACGTTTATGTGTGGTTTGAAATTTTGAACCTGACATTATAACTGGAGAAGGCTTAAAGGACAAATGTCCTGTAACGGGCCAGTATGGCTTGTCATGAAATGGAACGATGACGGCACAATTCAAAAAAAAATATTTTTTTTTCAAATTCTAGCAAAAATTTTCTTGAAAAGATAGAAAACTAAAACTCGATTTCAAATTTCAATTCCATAGCGTATACGTCAGAAAAATTCTAGATTTTATTTGACGTATACGCCATGGGATTGACATCTATAGATTTATCTATATATATAAAATAGAAAAATGTTTGTATGTTTGTTTGTTTGTTTGTTTGAAATTTATAGACTTAAAAACCGCTGAACCGATCTTGCTGAAATTTTCAGGGTATATTACTACATCGCCTGAAAGTAACATAGGCTATAAAAAGTTTCAAAATTCCGCTCTGATCCGGAGATATACCATCAGAATCGGAGGTACCTCCAAAAAATTTAAACTTTGTATGCAAATATCTATAGAACGGTTACAGATACAGACTCCAAATTTGAAATGTGTGATGGATTTTAGCCTAAAAATAAATGTGCCAAAATATATCAAAATCGGTCCAGATTTGGATATAGCTCCCATATATATTTTCGTCCGATTTCAAGTATTTGATGTACCAAACACGCTATATATCTCCGATTTCCATGAAATTTGGAATGTGTGACTAAATTTGTTGTAGAAATGAGTATACCAAATTATATTGAAATCGGTTCAGATTTGGATATAGCTCCTATATATATTTTCGGCCGATTTCATGTATTTGATGCACCCAACCCACTATGTATGTCCAATTTCAATGAAATTTGGAATGTGTGACTAAATTTGTTGTAGAAATGAGTATGCCAAATTATATTGAAATCGGTTCAGATTTGGATATAGCTCCTATATATATTTTCGGCCGATTTCATGTATTTGATGCACCCAACCCACTATGTATGTCCAATTTCAATGAAATTTGGAATGTGTGACTAAATTTGTTGTAGAAATGAGTATGCCAAATTATATTGAAATCGGTTCAGATTTGGATATAGCTCCTATATATATTTTCGGCCGATTTCATGTATTTGATGCACCCAACCCACTATGTATGTCCAATTTCAATGAAATTTAGAATGTGTGACTAAATTTGTTGTAGAAATGAGTATGTCAAATTATATTGAAATCGGTTCAGATTTGGATATAGCTCCTATATATATTTTCGGCCGGTTTCATGTATTTGATGCACCCAACCCACTATGTATGTCCAATTTCAATGAAATTTGGAATGTGTGACCAGGGACGTACGCAGGATTTCATTTCGGGGGGGGCCCAACTTGACCAAAAATCATGAAAATTAAAAATGTTGTGTATCGTTACGTAAGGCTCTTTTTAAGGGTTTTAAGTTGATTTTATGTATATGGTAAATTTCAAAATTCCTTTACAATTACATAGAAAAAAAATTAACAATTTTTTTGGCGAGCACATCCGCCATTTTTGGTACATGTATTACGAAAATAATCGTGGTTTCAAATCTGTTCGCGTTCACAAAATTGGATGCTGCACTCAAAAGTTATATGCGGTTTTACTCTCTTGTAAAGAAAAAATATTTAAAAATTCTTATTGTGTTGTAATATGAACATGTATATATGAATCGTTAGCAGAATTTGATATCTATCCGTAGATGTTAAAATAGTTGCTAAATTTATTTTTATTTTCGCGGAAAATCAAAAAATATTGAAGAAATCTTGGAATAAATTTTATTTATTCTAAATCAGAGTCCAAAAAATCTCTAAAAAAAATAATTTAAAAATACGTACAGAATCTAGACAACGCGTAGAAAAATGTGAGACCAAAATTATAAAGATCGCGTTTATAACTTGCATATTACAGCAACAACAAAAGAACGGAAACTTATTGTTGGAAATTATTTCAAAAATATATTTTTGGTAAAATACGAAAAATTTGAAAAATAAATGTTGGGAGTTATTCTATTATTTCGCTAAATTTCGATCCAAATCCTGAAGTATTTTGCTTAAACTTCTACGAGAAACGTAATTAGTCATCGTGAAAGTATATTTGCTTTCTGTGATAAGCAATAGAAATAAGAAGTAGAGAGTAATATTGAAATTACAATCAAAGAAAAAACATAGAAGTTAAAAACCGAATAATTCGCGAATTGGTTTAAATCGGTTGAGGTGCATGTGCTTTTCGGATACAGGGATCCATGTCTATCAATATGCATGGATTTTCCCATGTTTCATTCAGCGGCCAAAGTGTGCCATCAGTTGCATCTTACTATTCAAAAAACCTTCAAGTGGGCAAAAATTACGCGATATGCATATGATGATAAGGTGCATCCGATTTCAATGGCCCCCTATTAAAAATACTTCAATATAAATTATTTTAGACAGATTCGTCAAGAACTGCGGATGTGCCACCACATTCTATTTTGGGATAAATAGGGATATTACTCCTGAATCTTTGTAATTTGCGACACACCTTTTTGGCAAATATTATAATCGCGTATAAAGGATTACATTTATGCAAAAATAATCAAAGAAAATCGCGGTTAAATTCGCGGAATTGTCAAAATATATTTTTGCAGATTTTCCTACTTTCAAGGTAACTATATCCGGCGTTTTAGTGGATGGATTCGACCGCGGAAGAGCTCATTAGATCCGACACGTAAAAAAACTAAAATCACGCGGGGTTCAGGGGTACCTGTACGACAGTTGTAAATTTTAAAGCCAAAAAATAAGTTTTTTCAGAAAATTTACGCACCAAATTTTCGCCTTTGGACTCCTATTACTAGGAAGCTGTACGGAGCACACTCATGAGATATACATCGAACGACGTGGAATCGCGAGTTCTACAATCCTATAAACTAGTTTGGATTATTATCTAGTTGCACCCTCTAATTATAAGAAAAATTCGAAAAACCCAGTTTTCAAAACTTCAAAATGTCAGCATCGATTTTAGGGGGATGCAGTGTATATATCGAAAAGTCATACATTAGAACCATGTTGCCCAAGGGGTATTCTTCAATTCTTTCTTTGAGCTTATGACTGAATTTTCCGTGGTTTGACCAGAAATCAAGAAAGAACACAAAAAAACTTGTAAACTTCAACACATTTTTACCCATTTTTAATATTACCACCAACGCAGCTTCCACGAAAATTATTTGTTATGGTCCATATTATGAGATCGTGGCTAATACACTTCAATTTATATAAATATATTCATATTTTATAAAATATTTTAACAGTTCGCGACTTATTAAATGGTGAACCTCAACTTCAACGATTGAAAAACTTTTTTGAATATTACCATATTCAATACTACCAATAGAGAGAGATCACAATATTTTAGATACAAGATTGAAATTTGGAACTGATTATAAAATACGTACTAGTCATTGGATGTTTAGAATTGAAAATGAACCATATCAGACCACGTTCGGTATAGTTTCCATACAAAAGTTTTTAACCAAATTCTCCAATAGAATTGAAGCAGTAACTAAAAAATCTTTCAAATGAATATGACCCATATAGATGTACGTTTTGGTGTATCCCAGATTTTTCAACCACATTAGCTCTTATTTGGCATTTTGGGTTCTAAATCCCGCATCGAATAGCTTTCGAAAGATTTTCTGTAATTCAAGGCTATTAGCATAGTATTTAAAAATATCGTCACTAATATGGATTTTGGAAATCCTTTTGGTGGGAGAACTTCCATGAAAAGAGTGGTGAAAATAGATTCCCGTTCGAACACAGGGATTGCATTCGCGAATATGTCGAATAGATATATACAGTGTTTGGAGGATATAAACAGTTCAATCCGAATATGACGCCGTTTTTTCTTTAAAGTACATATATCACACCCTAACTTCAGTGCCATTAAAAAAGTCTTGTATTATTGTAAGAAAATAATATTCTTTAATGTCATAAAAACACCAAAACTTTACTATTTTACTAGAAGTGATAGAGTCCGTGAGAGGAGCCGGGCGTTGCAATCTATGACTCATAGACTCCAAATCCAACTTGCAGTTTTGTTTGAGACTACGCAAAAACATGGTCGAAAAAATATCTCTAAAATGAGCTCGCCAACATTTTAGCTAAATTATGAAGAAATAGGTTAAGTCGAAAAACTCCATCTGATACATCAATGGTTGTTGTTCCCGGTTATTTCTATCTTAATTGTACGACTAGATGTTTATGGACTCGATGACCTTTAAAACTTTCCAACGACCAATCACTTCTGTCGGCACAGCGGAGACAAACTGATGAAAATTCATAACATTTGTTTTCTGTAAAACAAGTAAAAAGTAACAGTCGGGTTTGCCTACAGAGATATACCCTCAGCCTGTATGGGTTGAGACTTTTATATATAGACAGAGCGAATACGGGCTACATAGCCAATTTTTTTCTATAAATTGTGTAGCCAAGAAGTTTCAGAATTTCGTCTCCTGTTTTGGACGTATAAACTTTTCAACAATAATTTCGAAACATTTTGGGTGTATAACTTCACGATTGTTGGCGTTACGAATCAATGCTTATGTTGTGCTCAAAAATGTGACTTCTATGAAAGCGCAAAAGTTTTGCACTTTTGTACAACCGATACCTGAAAGTATCGACTGATATAGTCCATTTTGGAAGTGGACCTAATTTTGGAATTCAATTTAGTTGGTCGGCGTAAGATTTAGAGCTTTTGGACCAATCCTGACATACAATGGACTTACGCACTAAAAATACAATATCGCTGTAAACAAGACCGCAAGAAGTACCATTGGTCAAAAAGTGCAATGGCTTATCGAACAGCCCTTAAACTACACTAATGTTGAACTTTTGTGAGGGATGTATCCGAAGATGTTGTCCCAAATAGACCCTCTTGGTACTTGATATATGTACGTAATTTTAGGATGTTTATAGTTTCGGTCAAATCGGATAATTGAAATTTTGTGTTGGAGGTATCTGAAGGAGTGAATCTATATAATCCATATTCGAACCTACTCTAGGTCTCGCAAAAATCGAATTGGACTTTGCTCAAGATTTTAGGGAAACATTTTGAAGTCTGGTGCCCTAAGGAAGTTTGAACAAAATATTGCGCGATCCAAAATTTAGGCCAAATCTGCTGATCTGTTCGAGAGATATAATGAGCACGAGCCTGGAACTGGAATAAATCGACTCCAAATTGTTTGACGCGGGTTTCGTCAAAACATATGATTAGTCTAAGAACATTATTTCGATTAGATAAATTTTTATCGTGGTGGTACAATATCACTGTGTTCTTGAACCAACGTTAAATGAAAGGAGTTTACAACTGGGAAGTTTTTGAGGATTGATGAGAAAAATCCAAAAACAAGAAAAAATCGCTGGAGGGAATTTGAAATAAGTTCACATTTTAGGTATATTTAAGGTTTTCGCGATTTTGCTTGGAAACCGCTAGTCCTATCGAAATGGGGCTAAAGAAAATGTTGTAACTTTGAAAATTTGTTTGATTTGTTCCTAGCTTTTAAAATTTTTGAGATAAAGAAGTTCAGGTCACATTTTTGGGCTTTTTGTTAGGTTTTCACGATTTGCTTCAAAACAGTAAGTCTTATCGAAATGGGACTACAGAAAGTCGTATAGCTGTGAAAATTCTCTACAAGATTGGGATTCATAATTTTTTACTCGGTTGTACCATTTTTGAGATATATAAATTTAAAATAGAAAATTGTAGTCATGACATTGTTTTATAGGGAGACGATACACTCAGTGAATTGTCCCAATTTGAACTTCTATATTTCAAAAATGGCAAAACGCACGAAAATATCATATAAAAACAATATTGTAGAGAATTTTCACTGCTACAACATTTTTTTAGTTACATTTTGAAATGGCTTTTGGTTTCCCAGTAAAACCATCCAAACCTAAAAAAACCCTAAAATTGCGATTTTTTATTTTCTCATCTAAGCTTCTTTCATTTAAAGTTGGTTCAAGAGCACCGTGATATACAATACAAATAATGGCATATTTTAATACAATACCATATAACCAAAGTTTGTTACTGATAGGAAAAAATTCAGATTGGCATGCTATTTATAGCAGATATTATCACTTTATAATGCACAAAAATACATGTTTCTCCATTATTTTATTCCACTGTTTAGCAACAAATTGATATAAACTAGGAATACAAAATATTGATTAAGGCAGTAAAACAATTTTCTAAATGGTTTTCGAGATATACTCCACGAAAAACCCTTGGTATGTCGTACATATTGTCCGATAGACATTTCATTTTATGTACTTCTAATCCGCACAATACTGAATTTGTAATCGTTTTGAATACAAAATGAGTTTAAAGCCTCAAGACCTTTTTATTCATTACAGAATTTCAAAACACTGGCATGGCATAAAGAAGGAATTCAGTTTTAATGGAAGTTTCTCTAAAAAGAGTATTCACACAAAAAAATTAAATATTTTTCAGACAACTTGTTGACAAAGTACATTTTCAGTACAGAACCTTCAGAACAATATTAGTTTTCATTTGAAATTTCAAAAACAAAAATTATTTTAGAGAAAAAATCTTAATAATTTGTTAAAGTAGCCAAAACAATTTTGTCAGACCAAACCATTTCGGGGGGGGCCCGGGCCCCCCGTGCCCCCCCCCCCCCCCTGCGTACGTCCCTGTGTGTGACTAAATTTGTTGTAGAAATGAGTATGCCAAATTATATTGAAATCGGTTCAGATTTGGATATAGCTCCTATATATATTTTCGGCCGATTTCATGTATTTGATGCACCCAACCCACTATGTATGTCCAATTTCAATGAAATTTGGAATGTGTGACTAAATTTGTTGTAGAAATGAGTATGCAAAAATATATTGAAATCGGTTCAGATTTGGATATAGCTCCTATATATATTTTCGGTCGGTTTCATGTATTTGATGCACCCAACCCACTATGTATGTCCAATTTCAATGAAATTTGGAATGTGTGACTAAATTTGTTGTAGAAATTAGTATGTCAAATTATATTGAAATCGGTTCAGATTTGGATATAGCTCCTATATATATTTTCTTCCGATTTCATGTATTTGATGCCCCATAGACGCTATGTATGTCCAATGTGTAACTAAATTTGGTGTAGAAATAAGTATTGAAATCGGTGTTGATTTGGCTATAGCTCCCATATTTATTTCAATGAAATTTGTGCGGTATCTATATTTATAAAAGAGGAAAATGTTTGAACGTTTGTTTGTTTGAAGTTTATGGACTCAAAACCGCTGAACCGATCTTCCTGAAACTTTCAGAGTATATTACCACATGGCCTGAAAGTGTCACAGGCTATATAATTCTTAAAAATTCCGCCCCGATCTGGAGATATAGCCTCAGGATCGAAAGGTACCTCCAAAAAATTTAGACTGTATATGCTGATATCTAACGAACGATTATCGATACAGTCTTCAAATTTGGAATGCGATGTGTGTCTAAAAAAAAATTTGCCAAAGTAATTTGAAATCGGCTCAGATTTAGATATATATTTTCGGCCGATTTAATGCATTTGATGCATAAAACACGTTTTGTATGCCGAATTCCAATGAAATTTGGAATGTGTGACGGAATTTATTGCAAAAATAAATGTTCCAAACTATTTGGAAATCGGTTCAGATTGGGATATAGCTCCCATATACATATATTTTCGGCCGATTTCATGTATTTTCTATACCGAACAAGCCATGTATGTTCAATTTTGACGAAATTTGGAATCTTTGACGAATTGATCCTAGAAATTAGTTTGCCAAATTATAATGAAATCGGATCAGATTTGGATATATGTACCTCCAATATATATTTTTGGCCGATTTCATGTATTTTATGCAATAAACACCTTATGTATGTCCAATTTCGATGAAATTTCAAATATGTGGCCGAAATTGATCTACAAAAAAATTGTCAAATTATATTGAAATCGGTTTAGATTTGCATATAGCTCCCATATATATTTTCGGCCGATTTCATGTATTTGATGCACCAAACACGCTATGTAAGACCACTTTCAATGAAATTTGGAATATGTGGCGGAAATTGGTCTACAAAACAAATTGGTAAAATATATTGAAAGGATTTCAGTCAATAGAATTTCAGGAAATGCACGAACGTACAAATCCATTGATACTGTGGCAACTGAAGACCTCGCGGTTACCTATCCAGTTGAATTCCTAAATTCGTTGGATCTTCCAGGCTTTCCACCACATAATTTAGTGCTAAAAGTTGGTGTTCCTATTATTTTATTAAGAAACATGGACCCACCTCGCCTTTGCAATGGTACAAGGTTAACAGTAAAAAAACTACATACATAACTATTTAATTGAGGCAACGATTATTACTGGGAAGTATATAGGTTCAGATGTACTGCTGTTGCTAATAGCAACAGAAACGCCCTTCAATTTTAAAAGATTGCAGTTTCCTGTACGTTTGGCATTTGCAATGACTATAAATAAATCCCAAGGACAGACTCTTCGTGTATGCGGCCTAAATTTAGCATGTTCTTGCTTTTCTCATGGTCAGCTCTACGTTGCATGTTCACGTGTTGGTAGACCGGCCGATTTGTTTGTTTACGCTCCTGAAGGAAAAACAAAAAACATTGTATATCCTAAAGCATTACAATAAATACTTTACTTTAAATTTTTGAATTTGATTTCTTTCTGATTTCAAAAAATCCGTAAAATTTCAAATGCATATCAATCTAAAGGGGTTGCGAAGCGCACCGGGTTCAGCTAGTAAACTATAAGATTGAAAAATTAAAATTTCATTGGTTGTACGTTTGTATTTGAAGATCCATGTTTTTTTTTTCATATAATTACCTTTACAAACATACATAGTTGTATTGGGTCATATAATTTTTAAGTAACCGCTTTTTAAATAAGTTCATATTAGTAACCGTCATAATTTTTTCCAAGGAAATTCATTAAATGTCAAGATTAACTAATTCAAATGTTCAACAAAACTACATTTTAAAAATTAAGTAATTTGTTTGTCTAATGATGAAATGAAAAATTATTAAAATATTATTTAATTATAAACTATATTCAAAATAGAACTTGCTTAATGAATTGAGGTTTTTATGTATTAGACTATGCAGACTTTGCCGAAATACACACACACACAAATCAGCCTTTGGGCCTTTGTGAGCCTTTTATTCTTTTGTGGCTGTGTCATTCAATTCTCTCAATTATTGCCTTTGTTTTATTAACAACCAAAGAAATGTTGATTTTATTATACTATTCGTTCTTTGTTTTTGTTGGTTGTTATGGCCTCCTTGAGTTTGACGTTAATTCCACCTTTCAAATTCGATTAATTAGTGCGAACGACAACAACAACAGTGATCAAATGACAAATGGGTTTAGTTATTTGCCGAAAATATGCGTTTTGATCAACAGTAAATGTGCTAATTGGACTAAATAGAATTATATTACAGACGAGATTTTGCAGCAATTTTTCCAAAATGGTCGATAAGGTAAAAAAAATTGGTGTCGTATTTAAATGTTTGTATCCTACACCACACTGTAGTAAAGGGGATTATGTTATGTATTTTTTTTTTTTTGTAAAATGAAAAAGGAAAACGAGATAGGCCGACGAATAGTCAGTGTCATGCTTAAGTGTTACATACGTTGTACTAGCCTTTTTGAAATTTAGGTTGTTTATATTTTTTTAAGATCTGTATTAGTTTCCTAGATATCCACGTTTCCTAGATATACACGTAACATTTTGCAGGTATTGCATTTTATAACTTACAAACATAAAAATGTTGTTAAAAATCGGAACATAATTTTTTTAATTTTTTCCAAGAACCACAATTTATTTCGGAATTGTGTCAAAATTGTAGATATGGAACAAATTTCGATAAAATTCAAATTTCACAAAATTATGTATTACTTTTATATTTTAAGAGATATTCATCTAAAACAAAAGAGATATTCATCAACAACAAAACCAAACCAAGCCAAACGCAATAATTATGCCGTATATAAAATAAAACAAATTGATTTTAATAAATTTAATTTAATTTAATTGATTTTGTGTCACGAGTTTATTTTAAAATCTGTACGTACCGTAATGTGGGGCTATGCCAAATCATTGACATATCGTCGGTGTCATGCTTAAGTGTTCCATACGCCATTTTTGACATTTTGAGATAAAGGTACCTTACAAGGTTTTGAACCATGCGCTTTCGGATTTTTTGGTCGGTTTTTCTCTATCTCTTATAGTTTCTGAGATATTCAGATGCCAGTATGTTCCATATCCGCTTTGTTACCCAAAAAATCTTTTCGTTTTGTTCCATATCCATAAAGCCTGGCGTATGGAACAAAACAACTTTGAACTTTTTAGTTCCATATCCATGTCGTTTGGCGTATGAAACAAAAAGAGACAAAAACGAATTGTTCCGCACCAAAAATGATGGCGTTTGGAACAAAAAATTGCCCATTTTTGCCAAGTTACGGAAAAGTGTGGCGTATGGAACACATTTTTATAAAGGACTTGGTTTAAAAACTGAAGAATAACAGTTTCTAAATTCAAATATTTTTGATTATTGTATTGTTATATGAAAACGAAAATTTATAAATCGTTTAAACAAAAAATACCTTGTTTAAAGACAAAATATTGATGTAAGTCCACAAAAATATACTCAAGAACGTCCATTCAGCTTGAAGCTAACCGACTACAAAAATGGTATTATAAGAAAATCGCGTTTAAATGTTTAATGTTACCTTAGAAATGCAAAAATCTCAATCCGTTTTGTCCGATCGAAATTTTTACCACAAAAAACTAGTGGTAAGTGGAGGCAATCCTTTAAATAAGTCTTAAGGAAACCTTTAATTATGGTCCTTATTGTGTTTATATGAGAAAAATAAATGTTTCATTTAAAGTCCTGATTTTTAAAGTCCACAGTAGCACTTCATATAAGGGAGTGTTCCACGATTGATAAAAAGTGTTTTGGTTGAAATATGACAAAATGTGTTCCATGTGACACAAACTGCCAAAAACATGAAAAAAAGATTCCATGGAACAATTCAGCAACTTTTTGCAATTAGAAAAATTGACCATAACTTCTAGACTATCACAGATATCTGACTAAAATAAAATACTGATATATTCTATGAGTTTAGTTACGTAGAACTGAGCTCTTAAAGTATTGGATTATTGCACCATTTTTATCCTATATGGCCTTAAACATTAACTTGAGTTTTTCTCGAATCAGGCAAATGGCGTATGGAACACTTAAGCATGACACCGACGATATACCAAACATTTTTAGTAACCAAAATTCTAAGTTTGTAAGAAATTTTTGAAAAAGTTTTAGAGTTATCTTGAACAATAGCCATTTTAATATGTGCCTACAGGGTTTTAGAGCTTTTGGGCCATTATCTCAGGAAGTATTGACTTACTCCGGAAATAAATGTACCATTGTAAATCCGCTAGAACAACCTACTGAAAAAAATCAAAACGATGCGAGAGGAGCTCTTAAACTTCACTTTTTCCGAACTTTGTGTGTTAGGTACCCAAAGTAGTGGACCGATATAGTACATATTCCAACCTAATACATGAATGGATGAACTAATACGATGTGCAAAGTCTGCACCAATCAGAAACTCCTTGCGATTTTTATCTTGCGGATTTGCCATTTCGTTTGGTGCCATCAGGGAGCTTTTAGGCCAATATCTCAGGAAGTATGGACTTGCGCAAGAAAAAAATTACCGCCGTAAAGGGAGTAGCAAGGGCAACCTACTGAAAAAAAAAATTCAAAACGATCCAAGAGAAGCTCTTAAGGTGTGAACAGAATGAAATACGCCGCTTTTTTCACGCTCACTTTCATGTAAAAGATTAAAGGCCAAGTACGACCTAATTCAAATGAATTAGGCAGCATTTGAATTAGGTCGTACTTGGCCTTTAGTTTTTTACATGAAACTAAACGTGAAAAAGCGGTGTATTTCATTGTGTTTCTACCTTTAAACTTCACTTTCACTTCACTTTTGTGTGGCAGGTACCCGAAAAGGTGGACCGATATAGTTCATATTCGAACCCGATCTATATATATAAGGAATAATACGATGTGCAAAGTTTGGACCAAATCGATTGCTCCCTTCGAGAGTTATCGTTCACACCAGTTTACAGAACATTTTTGAACTTTTGTGGGAGAGGTACCCGAAGGAGTGGACCTATATGGCCCATCTTCGAACTTAAACTAAGTTTGGACAAAATATTACGATACCCAAAATTTGGTTCGAATCGGTTGATCCTTTCGAGAGTTGTCGTGCGCACCAGCCAGCCAGACAGACGGGCAGACAGACGGACGGACGGACGGACGCACATGGCTAAATCGACTCCAAATTGTCAGAAACGAATTTCGTCCAAATATACTTGCGGTCTAAAACCGTTATTTAAATGAGGCACATTTTCGGTCATAGCCGGTCTAGCCTAAAGGCTGAGGGTATAAAGATAAATCAGATATTTCGGAAATTTTTTATTTCCTTTATTATTATTTTGCGGTGCTGATGCTTCTCCTCAACGGAACATTTCAATAAATTTTCAGTTTTTTATGCTAGCGAGGGTATATGGCGAAAAACAAAAATTTTTTACAATCGATGAATCCGAGTTTCACCCTTTCAGAACTCGCGAACTGTTAATATATTCTATATAGTATGATATACATTCTTTAAACTGAAGTGTTTAAGGAGGAATCCCATAAGGTCGACCATTAAAATTAATTTACGTGGAAGCTGTGTTGGCATCAATGTAGAAAAATAGGTAAAAATGAGTTGAAGCCAACAAGTTTTTTTATGCTCCCTTCCGATTTTAGGCTTAACCTTACATTGTATAGACATATGCCCAAAGAAAGACTCAAAGAATACTTCATGGGCAATATGATACTAGTGTATCATTTTTCGATATATCCACTGCATCCACCTAAAATTGATGCTGACATTTTGAAGCCGGAATTTCGGGGTTTTTTGAATTGTTTTAATAATTCGGACGCGCAACAAGATAATATTCAAAACTCACATTAGGATTATAAAACTCTTGATTCTACGTCATTTAATGCATATCTCATGAGTGTGCTCCTTACAGCATCCTAGTAATTGGAGTCTAAAGGCCAATATTTGATGCGTGATTTTTTTTAAAAAACCTATTTTTTGCGTTTAAAATTTACAAGTGCCATTCAATTTCCTTTGTACCCCGCGTGAATTTAGTTTTTTTACGCGACGGATCTAATGAGACCTTCCGCGATCGAATCCATCCACTAAAACCGCGGATATAGATACCCTGAAAATAGGAAAAGCAGCAAAAAATTATTTCGACAAATCCGCGTACTAAACCGCGATTTTCTTGAAATTTATTTACGTAAATGGAATCCTTTATACGCGATTATAATATTTGCGAAAACGCGTGTCATAAATTACAGAGATTCGCGTGTAATATGGGTTTTTCACCAAAAATAGAATGTGGAGGCACATCCGCGGTTCTTGAAGAATCTAATTAAAATTGGTATATTTGGACGTATTTTTGATAGGCGCTGACGAAACCGGATGCGCATCAAAATCGTATGCACATTGCGCGACTTTTACCAACTTTAAGGTTTTTTGCAGTGTATGATGCAACTGGTGGCACACAATGGCCCCTGAGTGAAACATCGAAATATGCATAAATTTTGACAGAGATTGATTCGCTGTATCCAAAAACGGATGCGCATCAACCGACTTTAACTAATTCGCGAATAACAGGCTTTTTAATTATAATATTAATTGAATGATTGTAATTTCAATATTACTCTTAATTTCCTACCCTTATAAGTTATCACAGTAATCAGTTAAACTCTCGCGATGGTAAACCATATGTTTTGATGAAGTTTTAACTGTATACATTCATTATTCTATGGGATTTTAGCAAAATAGTTGGAGAACTCCCAAATATTTTTTTCTAATTTTTAGAATCAAACCAAAAAAATATTTGCAACAATATTTTCCAACAATAAGTTTTTCTCTTTTGTTGTTGCTATAATATGCAATTTATGTACCCAATCTCTATAAATTTGGTATCATATTTTTCTACGCATTGTCTAGATTCCGCATATATTCTTTAATTAATTTTTTTGGGGGTTTGTACGGATTCTGGGACAGGATAATTTGGATTTACTTCAAAATTTTTTATTATTTGTTGACTTTCCGCGAAAATAATAATAAATTTAATAACTATTTAAACATCTACGAATAGATATGGACTGCTTTTAACGATTTATGCATACATTTTCTCATAACAACAAAAAAGATATTTTTAAATATTTTTTCTTTATATGAGAATAAAAACCGCTATAACTTTTGCGCACATTGGCCAATTTCGTGAACGCGAGCAGATTTGAAACCGGATTTTTTTCCTTTACCTCTGTACCAAAAATCGTAGATGTGCTCGTAAAAAAAAATTTTAATTTTTTTCAAATGGAATTGTAAAGGAATTTTGTTATTCGCCATATACACTTTCATACGAGTAAAATGTGCCTAATCGAAAAATTGGTTTTAGACCCCAAATTAGTTTCAGACAATTTGGAGTTGATTTAGCCATGTCCGTCCGTTTGTCAGTCTGTCTGTCTGGCTGGCTGCTGACCACCATAACTCTCCAACGGATCAAGATAAGCTTTCTGAACTCTTGGAACTCTAATGTCGAATTGTTGCTATTTTTGTGTTAAAAATAAGCTAAAATAGTAAAAACGGGATGTTCCGTTATGTGGGGCCAAACCACAATATGAATAAACATCAACAATTTCTCGTGGAGTTTTCTGACCACTGGAAACCTTAAATATGAAATTAACTAGTTCAGTTAGAAAATGTAAATCAAACCTTAAAAATACTTTACATCGTTTGGTACCGTGCTGGGCGCTGTACCAAAATGTGAATCCATTTTCAATACCAATCATCTTTGGACTACTACAAATGTCTACGCAAACTTTCATAAATTCCTTTTGTGACTTCGACTTAGAAAATCTCGATATTTTGGACATAACATGTTTCGGCGGAGTCCGAATTCTCCGGATAGCACCAACAACAAATTATTTTCTATGATTAAATACTCGTGGTAGGTCTATAAAATACTTTTTTAATTGCTACATATATCAGTACACTCAAATCTATAATAGAAGTAAAATTTGATCTTCGTTTAAAAAATATTGATGTCCGGATAATCGAGTACAAAAATCTTGACAATCCGGAAAATTTTAGTGTCCGGATTACCAGACTGTCCGTATTAACGAGTGTCCGTATTATCGAGACTTTACTGTATATATTTTATGGATTTCAAACAAATATTTAGTGTTGTTTCGAACGGAATGCTGAACTTAATATACCCCAAATTTTATGGTGGAGGGAATAAAAGTGAATAATGTGGATTAAAATGCCGAAAAGTGAATGTACCTCTTATAGGGGGCTATTTGAAACGTTCATTTATACCCATAGTTCCCAGTAGTTTTATTGTATACCCTTACCGAAGACTTAAGTCGAATTAACATATGCACACTGTATGATTTCGTTTTAAAACATTTCCATTTTCTGGTAGTTTATGAAATAAAACATCGATGGTTATAATAGTATGGCGCCATTCTATAGGTACTATATCAAAACGTGCATTTGTACCGGACATTCTCGTCAGGAACGTTTTGTACCCTCAAAGAAGACTAAATACCAAATTTCATCCATTACCGCAAATCGGGTGACAGGTTCTCTGAGGGCTACATTAAAACGTGGACCTACACTGACAATTTTCTGTAGGAACGTTGTATATTCCCAACGAAGTCTATACACCCAATTTTACCATTTTCTGTATGATAATTATGCTAAAACCCTGCAAATACGGAAAATCGGGTTGTACAAAGAAAAGGAAATACCAATTTTCAGCCATTTGGTGTGATAAAGAGGCTAAAACTTTTAAAATACCAAAAATTTCTGGGGAAAAGACAAAATACTAAATTTCAGACATTTCGTTGCGATAATGGGGCTAAACCCTCAAAATGTGAACCTATATAGCCCATTTTCAATACCAAACATTCTAGGACTAATATATATATATATATAGAAACTTGTGTTCGAAATTATAATTCTCTAATTTAAATATTGCGAGCTGTATCGTAATTTCAATAGATGGAGGGACAGACGCACTTGGTTATATCGACTTAAAATTAAATGCTGATCAAGAATATATATATGTACATTTTAAGGTCTGGGATCAATATTTTTGTGTTATACAAACGTAATTACAGTTAATTATCTCCATAGATCCTCCATACCTCCATATTAATGCGACGCGTTTAGTTATATGGGGGCTTCCCTATCGCTTGGACCTAGCATCTTACTTCTGGAAAGACGAAATCCTATTTCACGATTCGGTACTCAATGGGATTGTACCCTCAAAATACCTAAAATAGGTTGGTTGCTTTATATGTGGGATATACCAGAACGTGGACCTATATAGACAATTGTAGGAAGAAATGCTTTCTAACATCTGGAAACGCAATTTCACTTATATATATATATATATATATATATATATATATATATATATATATATATATATTTATTTATTTATATATACTTTACAAAGCATACCAGAAGATGTTGACTTAAGTACAAAATCATAAAGATTTACAGACTGTTCATGTATGTCGACCGAAAGTGGAAAAAAATCATTTTCAGTTCATGTAAACGCCTTCGAAACGAAAATCTATGCGACCGACAAGCCATACGAAATAACACGTAAACGTACACTTTTCCATTAAATTTGGGTTTATGTATTTCGAAAGAGAATGTCAAAATCACTCACTTCCTTTGTAGCTGCCGAGTAGAAGGTAAACTCGCGAATAACACCGAAAATCTTAAAACTAATTTATGCAACACATTCTTGAAACAAAATAAAAAGTTTATAGACACGTTTTAATGGCGGTTTCATTCATTATTTTGAAGAAATCAATAAAATAATTCAAAGTACCTACACATTTTATTTTTCAAACAAAACAAATCACCCAACATACCAAAAAAGCTTGAGAAATATATTATAATAAGCTTACCAACATAAGCCTTAAGCTTATAAAAGACTTGAGAAATTAGTTGTTAAAAGCTTATGTCATAATTGTAGAATAATCGAAACGGAACCCTTGTTTATAACCTTACCCTTGTAATTGTATAATAAGCTTATGTAATTAATATTGTCTTAAGCTTATCCTTGTAATTTTAAAACAAGCTTATATATAATTTTTTTAGTTTTTATTCAAATTTTTTAATTTAGTTAATATTTCTACATTTTTAATGACTTTACTTATTTTATTATTTATTTTTATGAAAATTAAGTAATTAAAATTTTCAGCTTATGATACCATTAAATAACTGAATTTTATATTTGCACTTGCGGTTTTTATATACGTTTCGCATCTTTATACTTTTAAAGAACTGAAAGAATGTTTGGGTCCAACGAGTCCACAGCTGCATCTATGAAAAGTAGAAATTTAGTTATATTTTTTCAGTTAATTTCTAACTTGAACTTACCTCCTATGCCGTATTTGGTGCCTTGGCATGTTAGTTGCCAAACCGAATTAGAAACAAAACCTTTCAAACAGCCCTCCGGTGATTAGTGCACACATTCTCAACCTGTTGCAAGCGGGATACTTCGAGCATCTCTGGGAGTGTTTTTAATGCTCTCGTATCTTTTTGTAGATTTTAAACTATATTCTTAATATTGCAGAGTTTTTAATTAAATTTTTAACACTCCACACTCTAAATTTTTTGCAACAATATGAGGCACAAAATGCGAGCAATTTAAATTTTCACACATTTTTGTTGAAATACGAGTTTAACGCATAAAATGTTTAAACTTTAGACATTTACCCGCATTTCAACAAAAATTTTTAAAATTGAGCGCATTTGTGCTTCATCTTATTGCAAAAAGATTAGAATGCACTTACCCAACTCATCTCGAATATTGATTTCTTTAATTATATAATTAATTGAAGATTCATAACTTTCACTTTGTTCATTACAACTTCAAGAACGCGAAATATTTTTTTATCAGAACCGCTATTTATGGCACCACTCTTGAATTTTTCTTGGTCTTATCATTCTTGATTATAACTTCTTTGCCAACTTTGTCTTTATTACAATTTTATTTTCAACACTTTTTACATTTATTATTTTTTAACACAACGCGGATATGAATTTAGTCACATTAAAATGGAAAGATCGATGCAAAATACGAAAAAATATTTTTTTATGAAAACTAATTTATCAACAAATGTCAATCAACAAAAATGTGTATACAAATAATTTTCAGGCAGACTTTAGAAAAGTTTGTGCCAGTAATAGTTTTACAAGCATTGTTACGAATTGATTGTGAATTTTCTATTTTTATAATATTATTCTCAAGTCCTATTACTTTTTATTTTTATTTGTTTGTTGGGCACACATATTCCAATGCTTGTATATATATGTGAATTTTGTTTTCATTTCTCATTTGGCTCTCATTTATAAAAATAGTTGTAAAAATGTACACTCAAATTAGTAGTATTTCGCATAGGATACGAAACGGCAGTCGCACGATAGTTTGCGAAATACATGAACGCATTTTTAGACGGAAGTGAGTGACAGATTTCCTTTCGTACAGGTTTCCGTGCGACATACATGAACAGGCGGTTAAAAAACTTCAGTGGCTTCTTACGAGCAAATAACTGCAAATCGAAATCTAAGTTTTAGTTAAAGGTTGTTTAATAACTTTAAAGTACAAATTTGTATATATTGTTTGCATAAAATGTGCTGGAAATTACATGTTGAAGATGAAGATAAAAACTTCAAAATACCTCCCAGCAAAAATACTCATTAAAAAAACCTGGAATCGGTTGGCAATGTTATATGAAGGCTAAAGTAGTTTTTCCTTATTGCGAGCATTTATCAGATCAAATCAGATCGATCCGACGATTAGAAACATTTTTGTCCCTTTTTCCCATACAAGTGAGAAATCTATGCTCTGTCTGTTGAAATCAAGCTACAGCTCGCAATGTTTAAGGCAGGGCTTTGTAATTTGGTACAGAAGGTTATATTGCTCCCCAGCAAAATAAATTGGAAGTAGTGCAATGTGGACTAGTTCTGTCACGGCATGTTTTGATGCAGTTCAACCGGAGTCGTGAAAAAGGCACTCCAGTCCTCACATTTTAACCGCATTTGGATGCAATCCAAAGAATCACATCCACTTGTCACATTTTAACAACATCTGGATGCAGTTCAGCGGAGTCGTGAAAAAGGCACTCCAATTCCTCACAATTTTACAACATCCGGATGCAGTCCAAACGGAGTCGTGAAAAAGGCACTCCGTTCGCTACATATTATTAGCACTTGTTAGAGATCCCTACATGTACATAAATCAGTTTGTACATCTCTACAGGCAGGGGCATCAAAGATGTCAATATTATAAGATAGGAAAAGTCAATTGTTGAAAATTAATTGCAGGTGGAGTTAACATCTGTTGCTACGATATCATAGCAACATTCGGTTTAACGAAAACTGTTATTCATTGGAATATTGACAAGAAAAACATTAAAACTCAAATTTTACGGCGCTGACTTTTGTTTTTTTATTAAATAAAAAATAGTGAGGAAATAAATTTCAGCCACAAAACACGACGTTAATGTTTTCTGCCGCGAGAAATAAGAATCAAAAACGATTGGCATTGCTGTTATCAATTCCAGTGAGTTGTGTAGCCATCTGTAACCAAAATGTGTAACTATTAGCATATGTTTTTGGAAAATGCATTTGTTCGGGTCTTTATTGCTATACGCCTTTGGCGGCATACAGGCGTGTTAACATTTTCAAACATTTGTTAATACAAACTAAATAATATTTCATTTGTGAACATTTTTCCGGTAACTCAAGAGAAGAAAATTTCCGAATATAGTGCTGTTGGAGTCCATATCGAAATCTTAACTGGTGATGGGAAGACAACCCATTAAGCAAATGAAGCAAAAACAGTTCAGCTTGGAACATATGGAGAGCGGAGGAAACACGCATGTTTGCGATTGAATTCAATGGAGAATTTTCATAATTTGTGTTAATGTAATAAAGTTCTTAATATTTTTGTTTTACACAAATAATGCATTTTATTTGTTCATATTTTGTAATGGCTTGCACAATTTCCGCAGAATTTCGTATAAAAACACGTGCTTTGGACTGCCTCCTATTCTACCCCAAAGGGTTAGTTAAAATGCAATGCCAAAGGATCAGTTAAAATGCAGTGCCAGAGGGTCAGTTAAAATGCAGTGCCAAAGGGTCAGTTAAAATGCAGTGCCAAAGGGTCAGTTAAAATGCAGTGCAATGGAGTGCCACTTTCCGTAGTCACGCTCTTGTAAAAATCATGAGTGAAAATGCATAATTTGATGCACTTCCAGATCACTTGTACATGCCTCCAAAGAGGCAGTTACTTTTTGTTGGGTCCTAGAATGCTTTGTATTAAAAATGGGCTATATCGGTCAACGTTTTGATATGGACCCCCAATAAAACAGTACAGCCCTATTTTCGGTATTTTTAGGGTCCTGCCGCATTATTCTTACGAAATGGCTACGTTCCACAATGGCGCCTTATTGGAAAAAATCGAAAAATGTGTTGTAGACTTTTTTATAATTTTATGGTTTTATTTTATTGAGAACTCTTCAAATAGGACAATCCTGAAAAAAATTGTCGATATAAAGTGTTACTATAAAGTTATAGCTCCTCAAACATAGACAATGTTTCGTAAGTAACTTATATTGAAATTTATATAAAAAAGACCACATTACAAGGAATAGGAATTTTTAAATTGGGAATTAAAGAGTGGCCAATAGACTTTCATGGAGTATATCTAAAACTTGCAGCAAATTGCAGCTTCGCCCATTTGGTGATGAAACAGACATCCCTTTCGAATAAAATTATGCAAAAATTACATCAGACAAAATCCGATTTTTTGAGACACAACCACATTCTGATAAACAGTTTGTACGAAAAAATTTAAGTTTTGTGATTTTGCATATGTTTACCAATTCACTTTTTTGACTGCCTCGCCACTATTTATATAGGAGTGGGATATTGTTGTTATATATATGTAGGATTTTATTAAAACACATGTAATAATTTTAGTGAATTACTTAAACATTGCTTGATTTATTATAAAATCCTAACAATTAGTTTTTTGGAATTGATGTTCCTTGCTTTGCTTGTTCAACATTGGAAACCATTGTAGCTGCCAAAAATGTAATTTACAAGAATGGACGATACTAAAAGTGGTTCAAATGCCGATTGCAAAGTGATTAAATTTGAGATTGATTCTATTTAGGTACAACTCATGAGAAGCGTCTAATATCATATGATTTAATTAGTAATTTACAGTTGCTTAAAATAGCAAATGGGCTACGTTTTGAAAAAGCTCCCATAGAACGGTACCACCCGATTTTCGGCACTTTGAAGGTTTTTCCCTCATTATCACACCGAAATGGCTAAAATTTGGTGCTTAGTCTTCGTTGGGGGTATAAAACTTTTCCCAAGAAATTTGTCGGTATAGGTCACGCCTTAATATAGCCCGCATAGAACGGTACCTCCCGATTTTTGTTATTTTGAAGATTGTGGCCACAATAACCCATCGAAATAGCTAATTTTGGTATTTAGTCTTTGCTCGGAGTATTTAAATTTTCCACCTAAATTTGTCGGTATAGTTCCACGCCTTCATATAGCCACCATAGAACTGTACATCCCAATATTCGATATTTTGAAGGTTATGACCTTAATATTCCGCCGAAATGTCTGAAAGTTGGTATTTAGTGTTTGTTGAGGGTATACAACTTTCCCCAGGAATTTGTCGCTAAGTGGACGTTGGACCTGTCTTCACGTGGCCCCATGTAGATTGATACCTCACGATTTTCGGTGTTTGAAAGTTTGTGGCCCCAACAACCCACCGAAATGGCTGAAATTTGGTATTTAGTCTACGTTGGAGGTAAAAACATTTCCGATTGAAATTTGTCGGCATAGGTCCACGTTTCGATATAGCCCCCATAGAACGGTACCACCCGATTTTCTTAATTCTGAAGGTTGTGACGTCAATATCCCACCGAAATGACTGTCATTTTTTTATTTAGTAAAATAAAATATCCCAGAAGAGAATTTTCAATATAGGTGTTTGCGTAGCAATATGGAAAGAAAATTAGAGAAAAATAAAACACGATGTGAAAGTATTTTTTCTAATCGCAGTGGACTGTATTTTTATTGATTTAACGTTCGTGGAACGGTATTACCTTTGTACAAAGGGTTTGACGAGTAGGACGTGATCCTATCGTTGGTGTTAGTTTTAATAACTCTAGCGTAGATACTGAAAGGCGGGCTATATAGAAACGTCACTCATTAGAATATGTCATTACCTTTCATTTTATGTACGAAGTACATAGTCGTATTTTAAGGTAGTAGACAGACTCCAATGAGGAGAAAAAGCATCCTTGAAACAAATTTAAAAATTAAAATGGGTTTAATAAAACCTCATAGCAAATTGTTCATTCCGCCGGCCTTGCAATATCCAGCTATGTTGCAAAATTAAATGTTAGTTATTTAAAAAAGTACTTTACATTCGTGTGCCCGTGGGGCACGATCGTGCAATGCCTCGTGGAGACCTTGATCATCATGTAAAGATTGTAAAAGGTGATTGAAGACCACCTCTTACAGATTTACGTGGCGAGACCACAAGTTTCTCCTGGAGGAACTCCGAGGAGTCGCCGAGGGCGAAATTAATTTGTATAAAAATAGGACTGTATTCTCCGAAGGAGGTACAGTACCAGCTGTCCTTTTTGCCGTAGGCTTCATGTGGAGTGGCTTTTTAATCAGCTTGTTGTTCCTTGTCGTGCATGGGGACGTCATCCTCACACCATCGTCGCAACCATCATTCGAAATTTTCCAAGTCATATGAAAAATGGAGAGGAAGCGAGAATTAAACAATAAAACAAACTTTTAGGTCAGAAGGACCTCTTAACCATTGGTCGTTTTACATATATATAGCCCGATGCTTCGCGGCTCTAACACGGCCATCAAAGCTATATTTTTTCAATAACACGAAAAAGTAGTGAGGTCGCGTAGACGCCTCGAAACATGGTCTATTATTAATTAACTCCGTGGGAGTGGGAATATGGATGTTTGAGTGCCGTCGGGATTAAATTTCGTTTTCAGTATCAGTATTGATACCCTCTTTCGAACATAGATAAATATTTTTGCCCCGGAGGAGCTTGAATGAAATATCCAGTGACGGAATATTTTAGGACTCTTTATTAATCAAAATTTCAATCAAATGCCTAATGAACATTTTGGGATGTGCCCATTAAAACCAATAAGATAGACGGCCGTAGGGCCAAAGTTTAAGTAGATGGTCGTAGAACCAAAACTTGCGTAGCAAGTGGTGGAGAAGTGTAGGCGATGTAATCTCTGTTTTCCGTGGGAAAACTAACCTAGCATGGCTTACTAACCCGTCAACACATACACCACCGAAGGTTAAGTGCATGACTGTCAATAGCGTCCGTATGGATAAATTGGAGCCCAAAGACTCAATGTCCCCAGTCTTCTATCCTAACTATTTCAAGGAGAATCCCTAAATAGAAGGCCCCGTATGGGTGGATGGCATTGGACCTGTAAGGATCCAGCCGAAGACTGTACTTTGCGCTATCAACGAACCTAATATCTTAGTATGAGAACCCTGTGCCAGAATCTTCGGATAAAGATCTGCACCAAGAAGAAGGTCAACAGAATGGGAAAAGAATGGATCGGGGTCCGCCAAACGTAGATTTGGCAATTGTGGTAGAGTGTCAGTTGGGATGGAACAGGAGGGCAGATTATCTGCAATGGTCGGGACGACAAGAGCAGTTGTGTCCATTGAATGCGTAGCGTCCAAAGGAGACACAATATGAATGGAACATTCTTTGTCAGAAATGACAGAAACTGACCTACTCACACCCAAAATAGAGGCTCTAACTGCATTTGTGGCAATACCTATTCTACTCTGCATATTTTCAGAAATGAAAGATGATTCAGAAGCAGGATCAATTAAAGCTCTGGCTGGGTACGTAGTACCTTGGTGCACAATATGGACCATAGCCGTGCCTAACAATATTTCCCTATTCTGAGTGGTATGGAATACCTGTCTCGTAGTAGACCCAGATGAAAGAACTGTAGAGGTAGAAGGGGAACATACTGCAACTAAACTCCTGGAAACAGGTGACGTCGGAGACGTGTGAAGTGTTGAGACCTCCCTATGTAACAGGGTGTGATGCCTTTTGTTGCATATAGCACAATTATGTACACTATTACAGTGTGAAGCCTTGTGTCCGTGAGACAAACAGTTAAGACAACAGTAATGTTTCTTAACTGCACTTATCCTTTCAGGAACTGAAAATCTAAGGAATTTTTGACAAACCCTAAGATGATGTCTTTGTCGTGAACAAAGAGCACATGATTTAGGCGAGGGTGCGCGAGAATACCGCGAAGAACGAGGTGTGCTTTGTGGCGTGGCCACAGATGTTTTAATGCTTCCACCATTCGTGGAATGGGAAAGTCTTTTATTGTGATTTAGAGGTTCGACGTAGTCTATGCCCCTAATATCACGTAAGCAGGTCAGAGTTTGGATTCTTTCCGTGAGAAATTGATCCAAATCTGCCCACGAGGACAATGCAGACTTGTTTTTAATGCATTGTTCCCATAGCACAACGCAGTGTTTAGGTAATCTCTGAAGACAAAGGAAACCTAGAATTGGATCCCAGTCTTCTGTCGGCACGTCATAATTAGACATGGACGAAATACACCCGTTTATGCCTCTTTGCAAAGTCTTCAACCCTAAACTAGTTTCCTCTTCTAAAACTGGTAGGTCAAAGAGGCGTTTTAGTTGGTGGTTCACCAAAATACGTGGATTGTCGTAAGTTTGTTGCAAAGCATTCCACGCCAGACTAAAATTTGTGTGGGTAAGCGAAAACTTAGCCACTATTTCATGGGCATCACCACTGGTCTTTTTCTTTAAATGACATAAGCGTTCTATATCACTTATGCCGCTGTTGTTTATATAGAGGGCAGAAAATAAATCCCTGAACGTAGGCCAGGAGAGAAAATCGCCATTAAACACTTCAATGTCACAGGGAGGTAAATTAAGTCTGTGACCAGCATTAACATCTCCACAGGATGTGAAGGATGTGTTATTTGAAGGTGTCAATCGATGTGAAACATCGGAAATGGTCGTTGTATCTTCAGAACGTGGTACTGTAGGTTTATCTATATGAGATTTTGGAGAAGTGAAAGTAGGCGACTGAGACGAGGTCCGGAGTACACCTAACTTTCTATTAATGGACGATAAAACATTCATAAAACACTTGTATGCGACATCGAATTTGATGTCGACAGCTACAAGGTTGTCCTTATTGGAATTTTTATCTTCATATAGATAATTGAGGCATATATCAGATTGTAGTTTAACTTTTTCCCATAATGTTCTCGCCTCAGCTCCTAGCAATTCTAAGATATAAACATCGAGCTCATCGTCCCGTTGGGAACTGAAGTAGGCATCAAATTTGACTAAAGCATCAGCAGCTCTGTTGAATAAATCTAAAGGAGTGAGGGGCATTTTGAATGAAATTCACGATTAAAGTCAAAAACAAAGATAATTTGTGACACGAAATGTCGTATTGAGAAATTAAATGTAGTCGAAGACTAAATGAATTTCCTAAATAATGCACGTAGTTGTACAAATTCAATAAAATTGCACGAAAATTATTTTATTACTTTGGAAATGACACGTGATGTCAAAAATTGTAGGCGAAAATCCAACAAAGGTAGTAAATTTTCACTAAAGTATTAAAAAAAATAGTTTTAAAACACGTGATGCTTCAAAATAAAATTATTTTATTGGAAAAATACACTGAGTTTATTAGTAGTCGTAGACTATTTCCATAATGTATCGTGGATACGGCAATATATTTGAGGTTTAACGTGATTAAACCACAAAAAATTCTTTAAATTTTAAGAAAAATGTAAAACTAAGTCCAATTTTCTCTCAGTGCATTCTAAATTTCGCAAAATATTTAGAGTGTATCGTATAATACACGTAAACTATGGCAATGTATCGAAGATAGCACTTGCCGAAAACAAATTTCCAAAAATATTAAAAAATTGAAAATTCGCAAAACCACTTCACTAATACCGACGGTAGGGGGCACGGTGTCAAAAACACGAATAAAATTTATTTTTAGTTAATATCCGAAGGATTCAACTCAAAAAATACGAGAAAACAGCACTAAAATATCTTTACGAAAATAATTTTAATTTTTAGTACACGGGAATACCCCTAATACAATCGATCGTAGTGTAAATGGTATATAAGTGCCAAATCTGCCACCCGTATTAATTAAAGGTGGAAACAATCAGCAGTAATGACAGTGAATGACATTTATTCTTTTATATTAGAATTGTTATTGTTGTGATGATTTTTGTGTTTTTGGCGAACACGAAGAAGAGAATAAAAGGAAAACACCACAATAACTATATGGATTTATATTAAATATAAAAGAAATGTGCGAAAACACCAATAAATGTGGAAATTAATAAACATAAAAAATCACTGTGATTATTGTTGCTATTATGTGAGAAAATAGTGGGCGATTTGACACTTAGTTTTGTTGGTATTTTTAAATGAATTTTACCGACGGCAATATCGTAGGTGGCGGACGGACATTAAATATTTATTGTAAAACGACAAACGGTTTTGTTTTTTACTTTTAATTATGCACAACACTTGTAAATTTTGGTATGTCACTTTTTCAAGTAATGAAATGTGTACATACCTTTGTTGTGATGGTAAAAATCGCAATTTATTGGAAAATAAATTGATGTGGTTGATCGTAGATCCTTTGTTGTTGTTGCTGCGACGTAGTCGTTGCTTTTTGCTGGTTTTTTGGGTTTTCCTTGTAAAGGCAGAGACCGATAGTAAAATCCGGCTCGATTGGACCAATGTTTGCGTAGCAATATGGAAAGAAAATTAGAGAAAAATAAAACACGATGTGAAAGTATTTTTTCTAATCGCAGTGGACTGTATTTTTATTGATTTAACGTTCGTGGAACGGTATTACCTTTGTACAAAGGGTTTGACGAGTAGGACGTGATCCTATCGTTGGTGTTAGTTTTAATAACTCTAGCGTAGATACTGAAAGGCGGGCTATATAGAAACGTCACTCATTAGAATATGTCATTACCTTTCATTTTATGTACGAAGTACATAGTCGTATTTTAAGGTAGTAGACAGACTCCAATGAGGAGAAAAAGCATCCTTGAAACAAATTTAAAAATTAAAATGGGTTTAATAAAACCTCATAGCAAATTGTTCATAGGTCTACGTCTTCCTTCCCTCTTGATTTTCGGTATTCTGAAGGTTTTAGGCACATTATCTTACCAAAGCTTCTGAAATTTGGTATTTACTCTTCTTCATAAACGAAAGGAAACTAATTGTTCAATTTTACTTCAATACAACTTGTGGTGGAGGGTTTAACAATTTCGGCCCGGCCGATCTTACTTGTTGTAAAAAAAAGTTAAAATTATCATGATAACGGCTTTATTTTGATTTGGTTGGCAGATGTTTTCAGACACTTCAAATAAATCGAAATAGAAAACCGTTAGTATAACCAGTAAGGAACGGACCAAATCCGCCGACTATATGATACCCTACACCACTGTGAATATGTAAAATATAAATCGGAGCTATATCCAGATCTTAACCGATTTCGATATAATTTGGCACATTTATTCCCAGACCGAATTCAGTCACACATTCCAAATATCATTGAAATCGGACTATATAGCGTGTTTGGTGCAGCACACATTCCAAATTTCATCGAAATCGGAAATATATAGCGTGTTGGGTACAGAAAATACGTGAAATCGGCCGAAAATATATATGGGAGCTATATCCAAATCTGAACGGATTTCGATATAATTTGGGACACTTATTTCTGGACCGAATTCAGTCAAACATTCCAAATTTCATTAAAATTGGACTTATATAGCGTGGTTGGTGCAGCAAATACGTTAAATCGGGCGAAAATGTATATGGGAGCTTATCCAAATCTGAACCGATTTCGATATAATTTGGCACATTTATTTCTAGATAAATTTCAGTCACACATTTCAAATTTCATCGAAATCCGACATATATAGCGTATGTGCGAAAATATATGTATGGAAGCAATATCCAAATCTGAACCGATTTCGATATAATTTGGCACACTTATTTCTAGACCCAATTTAGTCACACATTCCAAATTTCATCGAAATCGGACGTATGTAGCGTGTTTGGTGCAGCAAGTACGTGAAATCGGGCGAAAATATATATGGGAGCTATATCCAAATCTGAACCAATTTTCACCAAAAGCAATAGCGTTCTTCCTATGGCTAAAAAAATTTTAGTCCCCAATTTTCAGCTGAATCGCACAAAAAATGCGACCTGTTCGTTGCGAATAAAAATACATGGACAGACGGACGGACGGACATGCATAAATCGACTCAGAAAGTGATTATGTGTATATCCCCAAAAGGAACTATGGGTCTATTTCGTTTCCTTTCGTATGTTACATACAAATGCACAAAGACATAATACCCCTTACCACAGTGTGGTGTAGGGTATAAAAATGGCTATGGTTTCAATTAAATTTATTTCAAATTCAAACCTACTATGTGGTAACTCCAGACAAGTTATTAAAGAAGTAATATTAAAAACATGTAACGGCTTTAAGTTCGGCCGGGCCGAACGTGTTATACCCTTTAAGCAAAATTTAACAATTAGTTTCCTTTCGTTTATGAAGAATACGTAATGCCAAATTTCAGCAATTTCGGCAAAACAATGTGGCTAACTTCGGGAGGTACCGTTCTATGGGGGCTATATCAAAACGTCGACCTATACCGACAAATTTCTGGCGAAATGTTTTAAGACTCAAAGAAGACTAAATACCAATTTTCCGATATTTCAGTAAATACCAAGTTTCAGCCATTATTATTGTGGCCATAACCTTCAAAATACCGAAAATCGGGAGGTACCGTTCTTTGGGAGCTATATGAAGGTGTGGATCTGTACCGACAAATTTCTGGGGGAAAGTTTCGTACCCCCCAACTAAGAATGAATACCAAATTTCAGCCATTTCGAAGGAATATTGAGGCCACAACCTTCAAAATACCTAAAATCGGGAGGTACCGTTCTATGGGGGTTATATGAAGGCGTGGACCCATACCAACAAAATTCTGGGGGAAAGTGTTATACCCCCAACGAAGACTAAACGTGGACTGATATAGCCCATTTGCAATACCAAACATCCTAGGAGTAATGGAAACTTCAATACCAAATTACAAAGCTCTGTCTAAAATATTGCGAGCTGTATCTTGATTTCAACAGACGGACATGGTTATATCGACTTAGAATTTTGTGTTACAAACGGAATGACAAATTTAATTATACCCTCCATATTATGGTGGAGGGTATAACAACAGTAACGTTATATATGTTTAGGTAGTACATCCAAATCTGAAGACTATTTAAAGATATATCCTGAACCGGTATTTGTAAAATCGGTAATACTGTCCAGGGAACTAAGTAAATATCTCTTATTTAATTTGAAGTCTTTTCAATTAATATTGAGCCAGATATAGCAAAATCTCGAAAGGATATATGGTATGGGCGCCTTTGCCACGTTTTTGTTCAAAATGTTCTCATAGCGACATCGTTAAAGTTTTCTAAAATATTATTTTTGGTAAAAATATTAGCATATCTTGACTATTAATTTTGATATATAAATTTTTATAATTTTGTTTTTAAAATATTATTTTTGAGAATTTACAAAATGTCCAAAAAGTTGCGAAGCCTCTCCACCCATGGGGCAGCTTCGCCATCGATATGGGACATTCTCCAACGGACTCTAAAACTGTAATTTACCATACTTCTTCCTTATATAACAATATTATGCGAAAAAGGAGCATGGTTTCTATTAAATAATCAAAAACGATTCTAAAATTCACCAAAAGAACAAGATTCTGGTATTTAATTGAACTAGGTACCTTGAATTTAGGAACAAAAAAAATCATAATATTACTAAAACAAGATACGTTTAGGATAATATTTGATTTAAACTTTGCATAATAGTGTGGTATATTTATGGCATAAAGCATTTAAGTGAAACATGAAAATTTTCTAACATCAACCCACTACACCACTATCATGACGTAGGCGCCCCACCCCTTATATATTTCATAATATTGATATATTGGCATTTGTAATTGCTTTATTCAAGCGAATTATTGGTATTTATATTCTTCAGTAGTTGTCTTCTAACGGTATAAAATATGTTTTTGATATCACAAAAGTTAAAGAAGATATCACAAAACATACCTATCATAATTATATTTCCCAATACCCTGAAAACTCAAACCCCGTGCGTCCGTTATCATACCTATGACACAACTGCCTAATTTTGGGAGATGATACATCTTCATTAAACTCACAATTTTGCCTTTAACGGATTTTTTCTAGCACTTGTAGTTTGCGAGAAAATCGGCGTAGCCGCCCCAGTGGCGAAGGCGCCCTATGTTACCATATATGGGACTATATCTAGATCTGAACCGATATGGACCAAAGCTGGAATTTTTCATTCCTGTGTCCTCGTAAGTACTTCTACAAAAAATCATCAACCTAGGCCAACTCCTTCTATCTTTGTCCACGTTTACAAGGAAACGGCACCACTGTGCATTGTAAGTATAAAACATCCCTGCTCAGAATTGGGGGTATGGGTCTAGGTTTTGATATAACTCCCAATAAAAATATTTTCAGATTTCTGTACTTTTAAGGTTTTAGCGTTATTGCTCCACCTGGCACACTCACAAGTAAAGACTAAACAGTGTGCTTTTGTTAACAACAAATGCCTCAACCGAACGAAGGCACATAATCTTGCCTACAGTGTGCGTGTACATCTGTCTTCCGTATGCTCATGAGCATAGGAAACGATGTACGGATGTGTGTCGTTGCCCATTTGCTGTCTTAAACTCATTATTCAACCGAAATGGCTTCAATTTAGTATTAAGTTTTCGTTGGGATACAAAACATTTCCCCAGAAATTCTTCAATACAGGACCAAGTTGTGATATAGTCCCCATATAACGGATACCACCCGATTTTCAGTATTTTACTAAAATGTAGAGTAAAATGTAGTTGTGTCAATTTACTTGAATTGAACAATCTAGTTCACTGTGCAGTTCCAATACGCTCGTTTATATGAAATCACTCAAACGTTTAGGAACTAGGACAGTGAACTAGGAACTAGATTGCCCAAATCTAGGTTTTAGTCACATTATTCAACCAAAAACGGCTGATAGATGGTTTCAATATAATTTATGGTGTTTCTATTCGTTTTTCATAGTAGGAGTGATATGGAGAAGATATAGTCAGATTACCTTCTTGGCCAACTGTATCCAAGTTTCGATGGAATACCAGCATAACGGTTTGGATTTTAGCAAAGCGACAGAAGTTGAGCAGCTCTACTGAAGCAAATGGAGGGCGAACTCTTTTTCCATTTTATCTTTCTTAAAATTCTATTATTAGTTCTAAAATACATGCAGAAATCTTAAAAAGACACTTTAAAGATTTTTGCGACACACTTCTGTGTGTTTTTAAAAACTGATCTGGTTTTCCAATGACAAGTAAATAATGTAAAAATATAAATTGAGTGCCTCAATTTCCAAATAAATGTTCATCTCATTTGTTATTCACTGCAATGTTTTAAATGTATTTACTTGAAATTATAGAAAATTAAAATACAAAGTACTATTTTGTTGTAATACAAATTGCTCTTGATTGTTAAGTGAAGTATAAATATGTTGTCTATTTTTGATTTCATTATACAGAAAGAAGTCCTTTTTGTTGCCATTCATGTTGCCTTATTATACGTTGAGTTGAAGTGGAAATGAAATGTAGCAAAATTATTATTATTCTAGTTGGCAGTCTAACTCGTTTACGTGTTGGTTATGACCTGCTCGCTATTCATGTTGTTCATGCTGATGATTCTGCTACGGCATGGAGGTTATAGAGGATGTGATGCCAGAGCAAGGTATAAACTAATTAAAACGTTCATAAATTAACATTAATTCGTTCATAGTCTTTGAGTGGCAACAAAGTGTTAAAACAAACTTTTGCTTTCATTCGCATTTCAACGCTATTCTTTTGTATTTGGATTTCATTGAGTTGCGAATATGCAAATCTATACGTAAAATATAAAATGGGATAACTGATATAATGAAAATAATTGGTCTGTTCCAGAATCTGTAGTAGATTTATTAATTTTTTGACAAATTTATAAACGTAGAAATTGTCAACAGAAGAAATTTTGGGAAAGCCGAAAAGTGAACATCATTCTCATTAACATGAGAATACTGGATGCTTAACCCATTTCGTACTTGGTGTTCGATTTTTCGAACAGTAATATCACCTTTTTTCAAAAAAATATTTATGGATGAAAAAGTTTAAATTTTAAACAAGTTTTGGTATATGTATAAAGTCTAATCTGTCAGCAAATAAAAAAAAATTGTTCCCTTGAATCCCCACCTCAACCTCGATGTTAAGGGTAGGTTTTTAAAATCTATATTTTTGGATCCTTTTTAAATTAATTTTAAAAAATTATAAAAAAATGAAATTAAAAAAGTAATCATGGGGAATTATTGCTAATATATGTAGCCGTTACACAAAATATAGAAAACTTGATTTACATGCGCAAGCGCGAATTTACAGATGTGCAAATTTGACTGTTCGAAATTTCGAACGCTGGTACTTAACCTACATATCGATGGGTATATCAAAACGTCGAAATTTACTGACAAATTGCCGGGAAAAGTTATTATAGCACCATATAAGGCTAAATACTAAATTTCAACCATTTCTAATGGATAGTGCGGCTAAAAGCCTGAAATACCCTAAAATAGTTAGGTACAATTCAACGGAGGCTATACGAAACGTGGACCTATGCTGACAAATTTCTGGAGAAAAGTTAAGTAACCTCAAAAAAGACTAAATATGTATAAATTTACAGTCATTTATGTAGGATAATTCAGCAAAATCCTTGAGATCTCCCGAAAATCGGGCGGTACCGTTCTATGGGGGGCAATCCAAAACGTGGACCAGTGCTGACACATTTCGGGGAAAAGTTTTGTAGGTCCAAAGAAGTCTCAATACCAATCTGCAACCATATTTTCATACAAAAATTGTGAAATAAATCAATAAAACGGCAAATAAATCAATTTTATTTTACTTCTAAACATATAGCTTAAGTACCAGTGTTCGAAATTTCGAACACCACTTTCCGGGAAAACGAAAAATCGGAAAAAATTTTTGAGTTGATTTTTGACATCAGTGGGTCCTAATTACCCTAAAAAGTGCTTTGTTTTTAAAAAAATAAATAAAAATTTTTTCTCGGTACGATATGGGTTAAAGAGTTCAGGTTTTCACTAAAAAATCATCATTTCAAAAACTGAAAAGCCAATTTATTATTCCCTTTGCCGGGATGAAATCATGATATTGATAGCGATCAGTAAATTTTGCAAGTTGTCAGTGTGTTTTGTAAACATTACTCTCTGCAAAGAGGGTAGTGATGAAGTTAAGCCAATGGAGGAATACTCCAGACTTAAGCAATCATATGATTGAATCTTCAACTAAAACAGAACAAACAAAAAACAGCGAAGGCACGCGGAAAAGGAATTTTTTAAAATAGAATTCCAACAACATACTCGCAGGTAACTGTGCTGATGTTATTTCAACTTAAAAGAAATCGATGATTTCTTAGTTGAATCGTGCTGGCAGCTTGCAAATATTTTGTTCTGGTGTTTCTTGGGAAAACCGAAAAGTGAGCATCATTCTCATTAAAATGAGAATACTCGATGCTTAAAGAGTTCAGGTTTTCACTAAAAAATCATCATTTCAAAAACTGAAAAGCCAATTGATAATTCCCTTCGCCGGGATGAAATCATGATATTGGTAGCGATCAGTAAATTTTGCAAGATGTCAGTGTGTTTTGTAAACATTATTCTCTGCAAAGAGGGTAGTGACGAAGTTAATCCAATGGAGGAATACTCCAGACTTAAGCAATCGAAATTGTCAACATTTAAATTATAGTAGATTCTTGCGGGTTCTGTAACAGAGCAAATATTTATATGAGGTAAAGCAAGGCGTCTGCAATACCGAAAAAGTTGTCATCAGAATGTTTCTTAAATTCGTTCTATGTTATTTGCATATTTGTAAGAAAAACAAAATTAAATTTTGTTAACACCCATACCTTATCTATGACATACGTCGTCTACGTTTTTTAATACAAAAGTTGAACACATTCAATGTTTTTTTACAAATTACAGTTGAACCTCGATTATTCGTAAACCTACATTATCCGGGACAGTAAAACACTGATTTTTTGTTCATTTTACACTGATTAGCCGTGCAAATATTTATGTTGCGGGATTACAATTCATTTGACCAAATTTCAATGGATAAAAACAATGCACAAATGAAATATTTTAGAACTGTTTCAACCTATTAAACTGCACATTAAATTTGTAATTGCTCTTTATATTTGCGAAACAGTGGAATAACATTATCCGGTAAAATCGATTATCGAGGTCCGACTTATCTGGTTATTACCCTCTTTCCACGAATGCTGTTAGGGCTAGGAAGTTGAGTTTTGAGTACATAGCGCCTGCAATGCTGTAAACAAAATACAGAATATGTTAGTTATGTTGCTTGCCATCGAGACAGCAATCATCTAAAAGGATTATTCGGTGCAAACACAGAGTGTGGGTAGGTAAGTTGTTTCATTTGTTCGTAAACAAATTAAATTACTTTGAATTATTATTTTAATAATTCCGGCTTGAGGGCAGGCAGCATCAGCATGAGTGAATACACAAAAACGTCGAACACATTGATATAATTACAAATATTTACTTTTGTATTAATTATTTATTTTAAATGGTGTATTTATTTACATTATTCAGATCTCAGCGGATTACATCTGCAACAACACTAATTCATGTAAATATGTATGTACATGATTGTTTGTTTTTGTTTGTAAATTAATGTTCATTCTGATTTTTTGTATACACATTTGCTTTGCATAATTTCTTAAGGCACCTATGGATGGTACTCAAGTGAACACTTTATTAGCGAGAGGTATTTAACAAATAAGTACTCAATTTAAAAGTGGCTGGAAAAGGTGCTGATCTGTATTATTGTAAAGATTACTTTATTTATTACATATGTGTATATAAAGTAGAACAATGTTTGTATGTTAGTTTGAAGTTTATGTTCCTAAATCCACCGAACCGATCTTCCTGAAATTTTCAGACTATATAACTACATCTCCTGAAAGTAACATATGCTATATAAATGTTTGAAAATCCGCGTTGACCTGGAGATATAGCAACAGAATCGGAGGTACCTACAAAAATTTAAACTTTGTATGCAAATATGTACAGAATGGGTACAGATAAAGTCTCCAAATTGTGGATGTGTGAATGAATTTGGTCTAGAAATTTGCCAAATTATATTCAAATCGGTTCAGATTTGGATATAGCTCCCATATATATTTTAATCCGATTTCATATTTAATGCACCAAACACCCTATATATGTCCGATTTGAACGAAACATGGAATGTATGATGGAAGATTTGGATACAGTTCCCATATATATTTTCGTTCGATGCCATGAATTTGATGCACCAAACACGCTTATATACCCGATATTAATAAAATTTGGAATGTGTGATGGAAGTTGGCCCACAAATAAATGTGCCAAAATATTTCGAAATCGGCTTAGATTTGGATATAGTTCCCATATATATTTTCGTCCGATGTCATGTATTTGATGCACCAAACACGCTATATATGTATACCCAATTTGAATGAAACATGGAATGTGTGACAGAAGTTTCCCTACAAAAATATATCGAAATCGGATCAGATTTGGATATAGCTCCCATATATATTTTCGTCCGATTTCATGTTTTTTAGTGCTCCAAACACGCTATACATTCCCAATTGGAATGAAGTTGGCCTACAAATAAATACGCCAAAATATATCGAAATCGGTTCAGATTGGGATATACATATCTCCCATATATATTTTCGTCCGTTTTGATATATTTTATGCACCAATTACGCTATATATGCCCGATTTCAATGAAATTTAGAATGTTGGACGGAATTCCGTGCGGAATTATTTTTTCCACGCTCATCAGATATGGCGGGTGGGGCAAAAATAAAATATGCGGGGCGAACCAAAAAACAAGAAAACTAAGGCAGCGTCTGATCAACAGTTGGCGGCGGCAAACAGCGTCTGAATTCCAGGTACCTTTCACCTAGTTCAACACATTTCTTAGATTAGATTAAATTAGATAATTTATCCGCGGTCGAAAAATGTTGCACCTAAAGTTGCGGACAGGAAAGGAAACTAACTATTCCATTTTAATTAAGAATATTTTACGGTTTAGGGTATAAAAAGTTCGGCCCGGCCTTAACGATTTTTTACTGGTTTAATATATGACTTGTTTGAAAGGTAACATTCGGCCCGTTTAATGAAAGAAAAAACAATAGAAACCCGCGGTGAAATGTAGAATTCATGCCCGTGTAAATTTAAAAATTCAAGAAATTCATTGTTTTCAACGTTGCCATTATAATATCACTTTACGAAGTTATCTGAAAAAACTATAGGTATTTTCGTCTTCCATGGACTCCAACAAAACCGAGTTGGTGCATGAGAACCCCTGCATATTTTTTCGTCGACATTTGTAGCACAGTGTTATTTGGAAAAGGCACATTTTTGTTCTGTTCCAGAACTGCAAGAATCTACTAATTTTTACTATTTTTGTCGATAACATAAAGGAAAAATTGTTATCGTAGTAAAAATTTGTAGATTCTTGCATGTTCTGGAACAGGCATTTTGTTGGTATGTAAGTGTATATACCCTCTTTAGCCTAAAGGCTTAGGGTATAAAAACGAAGTGAATTTATAATTTAAAAACTTTAAACTAACCTTGTGAATCGAGACTGTACTTGAAGAGTTTGAAAAAAAAACCTTAAAAGAATTTATAGGCAACATTTCGAAGACAGGAAGATCTATACCACTTCGATGAAACAGGTAATGACTATCAAATTTTGCTATGGTGGTTGAATATGAAAACACTGAAAACGCACACAGAAGAGGAGTGTCAAAAATTCGATGGTGATCTTAAGTGTAGGAATCTGGATATTACCTATATGTATGACATTTAAAAATAAACGCCTATTGACAAATTTACAAGAATAGGTGCAAAAACTTTTCGACCACGGATACCTCTGTAGACGATTTTTAGTGGAGCACTTTCGTGACCACTGAGAGCCTCAAATGTTAAATTACGGCTATACTAAAATATGAACCTATGTCCATAATTTTTGCAATATAAGTTTTTTGGTCGCTATGAACCCCAAATGTCAAATTATAGTTTATTCGGCCTGAAAATGTGACTAAAAACGTCAAAACATTTGAAATCGGGCTGCACCGATATAGCCCATCATCGAACTTGACCTGCCGGTAAACAAACGGCGTATCTTCCCAAAATTTCAGCGTCCTATTTCAATTTATGTGGATGCTAGAGTGATACAACAGACGGACAGAATTTTACCCCCATGAAGAATTTTGTTCTGATATATACACTTTATAGCGTCACAAGGGATTATTTCAGTGCGTTACAAGCGGAAAAACAACTTAATATACCCTCAATACTATGGTGGAGGGTATAAAAAGTAGATGAAAACTTCAAGGTACTTGAAATCGGGCAGTACCTTTATACGGAGACTATACAAAAACGTGGACCTATGTCCATGGAAGCCTGTATGCCAACTTACAGCCAATTTAATCAGAAAAAAACTTTAAGGTATCCAAAAAGGGGCTATACCAAAATGTAAATAGGGATAAAACTGCAAAATAACTAAAATTGAGCGGTACCGTTATATGGGGATTATACTGAGCCTTTAAACTCCTAATGTCAAATTGGAGCCAATTCGGACGGAAAATTTGGCTAAAGTACTCAAAATACCTTTAATCGGAAGGTTCCGTTAGATGGGGGCTACACCAAAACGTGGACCTATCGTGGTAATTTTAGTGGTCTTTGGGAACATCAAATGTCAAATTTCTCCTAATTCGGTCAGAAACTGTAGCTAAAAGCCTCAAAATAACTTTAATCAGGTGGACCTAAATAGCCCACCTTCGAACTTGCCTATGGAAAAAAGACATTCGGGTGCAAAATTTTAGCGTTCTATCTCAATTATTGCGGACACAAGAGTGATTACAACAGACGGACGGACGGATATGAGTAGATCGTTTTAGAATTTTATCCTGATCAAGAACATATATACGTCATATGGTCGCAAATGATTAGTCCGATGTTTTACAAACAGAAAAACAAACTATGGTGGAGGGTATAATAAGACAGAATAAAAACTCCTCTTTATACAGGTACCAAACGTGATGCTGATTTTTCTATATCATGTATTATGTTTGAAGATTTATTTTATTCTTAGATTTGTATGTTAATGATTTCCCAATCTTCGAACTTGATCTAAGTTTCGACAAAATATTACGGGAACCAAACTTTGGACCAAACCGGTTGATGCGTTGTCGTACGATCAGTATTTCGTTGAAGCATGATTTAAACACTTTTTTATTTGCTCAAACCAATTGTTAAAGCACATTTTCAACTCCGATTTAACGCATTTAAAGCATCTTCTGGCTATTGCTGGTATTTTTCAGGCACATACGCATAGTTCCATGATTCGTCACCTGGGACTATCTTATAAACGTCTTTTAAAGCACCGCGATCGTTATTTTTCCAAATTTCTTGCACCGATCGACACGGGATCCAACGAAAACAAACCAATTTTTGCAACCAGATGTTCATGCAATATAGAATGTTAGCTGGTGGAAGAACTGCCCAAAGATGCCTCCATCTTACGGTATATAAAATGGCGATCTTGCATTATCCGTTGCATTATCAGAGCTGATATTTTTTGGCACGATGGCCGTAGTGAATGACTCCTACGACTCTCGTTATTGAGCGAGCTTTGGCTACAATTGAATTCAATAAACCAGTTTTTATAGTTCTATAGTATGATGCTTCATTGCCGTACAAAGATTTAATTTGATCGATGCACTCTAGCCGCGATAATCTACGTCGAAAATTTGGAAAAACGATCGGAAGAAAATGTTCTCAAGAAAATTCCATTTTTTGGCAAATTGATTTTTTGAGGTCACTGTAGTGTTGTAGGTATTAGGGATAGGTAATGGAAAACAAAAATCGGTTTTTCGATTTTGGTCTAAAACAAAAAATGCGATTTTTCGGCCTGGCGATTATTTCCGTTGTCCTAAAGTATAGTACACATTGACAAGCAAACTGACAGCCATCGAGGTCTATTTCGTGAATATCAAAGCCTTATTGACAAATTTCTTTTATAATCTCTAAATAATACCGTAAATATTGTATTTCAAACGTTTTCAGCTAAATAAAAGTTGTTATTTGCCGGAAAATTGTCCTTAAAGTACGTTGACTGTCAGTTTTGACTGTTAGTGTGTACTCCCCTTAAAACTCGACTTTCGACTTTTTCATAACCGCAGCAAATCGATTGTTCGTAGATTTTTGAGTTTTCTTTTGAAACTGTAAAACGGCCAAGGCCAAAACGGTCAAAACTGTAACTCCGCCAACAAATTATGGCAAACTCGAAAATCGATTTCACGATAATCGATTATGCAATTTTCCCTCCAGAGAAAAGTCGACTACGATTTTTAGACTTTCGACTGCAAAAACTCGATTAATCGAAAGTCGACTTACCTATTCCTACCCAACAAAAATTTGGATCCGGTAGTCATTACGTAACCCTTTACAAAATAATGTAAACGAGCTTTTTTTGCATTACATGTAATTTGAAAAGTAATGGGTTACTTCTTAAAAAATTTACAAGGTAAACCTACTTACTTTACTCCTCACAAAGTAATGACGACGGTGGCACAGTGAGTGTGTGTTCGACTATAAATCCTAGGGTTGTGTGTTCAAGGCTCACCGTCGGCACGCGAGTTTTTTTTTAAATTAAAAAATAACAGTTCGTGGTGCACATGTGCACTGCACATTTTAGGTTCTTAAGCAACCCTTAATATTCGTGTGCGTGGCATAGTGTGTATTGTCTTTGGCTAGAAATCAGAGGGTTCGTGGGTTCAATTCGGGCAGACAGCGAAATCAAATAATGTAAAATAAAAGTAAGATGTGTGATGAAATTAAAAACAAATTCTCTACATCAACTGTCTAAAAATAGAATTTTTTTCACCTTACTTTTCAACTTCTAGTGGCCACAGAATAACTAGTTATTCTAGTGGTCATAAAATAACTACAAACTGAGTGCGACATGCCCTTGTAAAAATAATGGGGAAGAAAGGGGGTTTGAGAGTAGTTACGGCTGCCAAAAATCCCATACGAAACCCATGATTTTGGAAGGACTTTTTTTGCTGGGTAGGAGGCACATAGTGTTGCATAGGCTCGAAACTTTTCGATTAGTCCTTGTATTTCAACAATAAGTTGTCGTTTTTTGTTGTTTCTGTGATATGTAAGTTATAAACCCAATATTTATATTTTTAGTCTCACATTTTTCTACGCGTTGTCTATCTAGGTTCTGTATGCATTTTTAATTAATTTTTTTAGAGATTTACACACATATGTATATGGACTCTGAGTAAGAATAAATTAAATTTACTCCAAGATTTCTTCATTATTTGTTGATTTTCCGCGAAAGTGAAAACAAATTTAGGAAATATTATATTATCTGGAGATATGTATCACATTCTGTTAATGATTTATACCAAATTCAATCATATGATTGCTTTAAGTCTGGAGTAGGGTGGTTTAAAAAAATCAAGGTCGGATTCTTTATGCGGCACACCGCCTAAAGTGCTTAGTTTTGTTAGATTTAAAGATTGCCAAAGTTTGATCGTAGTCGGAATATGTTAAAATTTTCATAGTAATTTGTATGGAGCCAAAGGTGAATTTTCACGAAATTGCTCTAAAGGCCACATTTATTGTCCAATCAGAGAGAAAATTTTACCAGTTCATTGCTGTGGCAAGAAAACAAATCCTACAAAATTTTATGAAAATCGGGTAAAATTTGTATATTGCTCCAATAGAATATTTCGCCAATTGGGGCCCTTTTATTGGAGCCTTATATTAAAGTCCAGCAGATTTTCAAAATTTTTTGATCACTTGTTTAGCCACAGAAATGAACTGGTAAAAGTTTCTCTTCGATTGGGCAATAAATGTGGCCTTTAGAGCAAATTCACCTTTGGCACCATACAAATTACTATGGAAACTTTGAGGCCCCAGTTGCACCTGCCAAGATATTCCGATTGTGCTCGATCTTTGGCAATCTTAAAATCTAACAAAATTAACACTTTAGGGGGTGCCGCTAAAAAGATACGACATTGATTTTTCCCTTTAAGTTAAAACCAGTCTAGTCTGGCTTCATTGGCTTAACTTCATTATTACTCTTTATTATTGAAAGTAATGTTTACAAAACCCACTGACAGCCTTCCAAAATTTCCTGATTGCTACCAATATCATAATTTCATCCCACGAAGGGAATTTTCAATTAGCTTTTCAGTTTTTGAAATGATGATTTTCTAGTGAAAACCCAAACTGTTTAAGCATCGAGTATTCTTTTGTATATGTTAATGATGCTCACTTTTCGTCTTTCCCAGAAACCACCAGAACAAAATATTTGAAAGCTGTCAGCACGAATCAACTAAGAACTCATCGAACAGCGGATATAACGTTTATAACGAACGGCGGATATAACGAACAAATTTTCTTTTTCCTACCCCCTATTCGCATTTTACCTATTTTATTCGTTCAACACAATAAACGCGATTAAGACAAAAAAAAAAAACGGTTATAATGAACTAAAATACTAAGCCGCCAAAAGATTTTAATAAACATTGATACGTTTAAAATATTAATCCGCAAAGAGATCGCGAGTTTTGAATATTTTTGAAAATACATTGCACACCCATAGAATTTGGCATGTTGTTTCTTCGAATCAAATTAGAAAACTCGCGTTATAAAAACTGCAAAAATCGACTTTTTGCCTAAAAACTTGTCAAATTTACCTATAGTGAAGCGGTTCAGGAATCGATTTTTCTGGAAAAAATCCTAAACTTTCCTGTAACAAATTACTGTGATATAGATTATAAGTCGTACGTTATTATTCTCCCCGAAGATGGAATTTAACGAATTCCGAAATATTGGAAAACAAATTGAAAAATAAACATTGACTAAAGACCTCAAGCTCGATAAAATCTTTTATTTACGTTTTTATTTATATAGTTTATATATAGCAATTTGACCATTTTTATACCCTCAGCCTTTATGCTAAAGAGGGTATATGGTAATATTCAAAAAAGTTTTACAATCGTTGAAGTTGAGGTTCACCATTTAATAAGTCGCGAACTGTTAATATATTTTATAAAATATGAATACATTTATATATATTGAAGTGTTTTAGCTACGATCTCATAATATGGACCATAACAAATAATTTTCGTGGATGCTGCGCTGGTGGTAATATAAAAAAATGGGAAAAATGTGTTGAAGTTTACAAGTTTTTTTGTGTTCTTTCTTGATTTCTGGCCAAACCACGGAAAATTCAAACCTATACTCAAAGAAAGAACTAAATAATACCCCTTAGGCAATATGGTTCTAGTGTATGACTTTTCAATATATACACTGTATCCCCCTAAAATCGATGCTGACATTTTGAAGTTTTGATTTCAGTGTTTTTCGAATTTTTCTTATAATTATATGGTGCAACTAGATAATAATCGAAACTAGTTTATAGGATTGTAGAACTCGCGATTCCACGTCGTTCGATGTATATCTCATGAGTGTGCTCCGTACAGCTTCCTAGTAATAGAAGTCCAAAGGCGAAAATTTGGTCCGTAAATTTTCTGAAAAAACCTATTTTTTGGCTTTAAAATTTACAACTGTCGTACAGGTACCCCTGAACCCCGCGTGATTTTAGTTTTTTTACGTGCCGGATCTAATGAGCTCTTCCGCGGTCAACTCCATCCACTAAAACGCCGGATATAGATACCTTGAAAGTAGGAAAATCTGCAAAAATATATTTTGACAATTCCGCGAATTGAACCGCGATTTTCTTTGATTATTTTTACATAAATGTAATCCTTTATACGCGATTATTATATTTGCCAAAAAGGTGTGTCACAATTTACAAAGATTCGGGAGTAATATCCATATTTATCCCAAAATAGAATGTGGTGGCACATCCGCAGTTCTTGACGAATCTGTCTAAAATAATTTATATTGACGTATTTTTAATAGGGGGCCATTGAAATCGGATGCACCTTATAATCATATGCACATCGCGTAATTTTTGCCCACTTGAAGGTTTTTTGAATAGTAAGATGCAACTGATGGCACACTTTGGCCGCTGAATGAAAAATGGGAAAATCCATGCATATTGATAGACATGGACTCCCTGTATCCGAAAAGCACATGCACCCCAACTGATTTCAACGGATTCGCGAATTACACGCCTTTTAATTTTTGTGTTTTTTCTTTGGTTGTAATTTCAATATTACTCTCTACTTCTTATTTCTATAGCTTATCACAGAAAGCAAATATACTTTCACGATGACTAATTACTTTTCTCGTTGAAGTTTAAGCAAAATACTTCAGGATTTGGATCGAAATTTAGCGAAATAATAGAATAACTCCCAACATTTATTTTTCAAATTTTTCGTATTTAACCAAAAATATATTTTTGAAATAATTTCCAACAATAAGTTTCCGTTCTTTGTTTTTGCTGTAATATGCAAGTTATAAACGCGATCTTTATAATTTTGGTCTCACATTTTTCTAGGCGTTGTCTAGATTCTGTACGTATTTTTAAATTATTTTTTTAGAGATTTTTTGGACTTTGATTTAGAATAAATAAAATTTATTCCAAGATATCTTCAATATTTTTTGATTTACCGCGAAAATAAAAATAAATTTAGCAACTATTTTAGCATCTACGGATAGATATCACATTCTGCTAACGATTTATATATACATGTTCTTATTACAACTCAATAGGAATTTTTAAATATTTTTTCTTTACAAGAGAGTAAAACCGCATATAACTTTTGAGTGCAGCATCCAATTTTGTGAACGCGAACAGATTTGAAACCACGATTTTTTTCTTAACCCATGTACCAAAAATGGCGGATGTGCTCGCCAAAAAAGTTTTTAATTTTTTTTCTATGTAATTGTAAAGGAAATTTGAAATTTACCATATACACATTGATACGATGAAAATGTGCCTCAGCGAAATAATAGTTTAAGACCCCAAGTACGTTTGGAAGAAATGTGTTGCAGACAATTTGGAGTCGATCTAGCCATGTCCGTCCGTCTGACTGTCCTGTTGGCTGGAGCGCACGATAACTCTCGCACGGATTAACCGAGTCGGTCCAAAATTTGGCATTCGTAATATTTTGTCCAAACTTAGTTTAAGTTCGAAGATGGGCGGTCCATTCCTTCAGGTACCTCCCCCACAAAAGTTCGAAAATGTTCGGAAAATTAGTGCGCACGATAACTCTTGAAGGGAGTAACCGATTTGGTCCATACTTTGTATATGGTAAATTTTCTAACAGGGTTAGATAAGGTTCCAATATGGACTCGATTGGTCCAATCCTTCGGGTACCTCCCACACAAAATTTCGGAAAAGTTCGGTTTAGGACCTGGTCTAGAATCGCTTTGATTTTTATTGTAGCAACTTGTATCCACCGCCCCCTATACGACGGTGCAAGTTTCATCTGGAGGAAGTCCATACTTCCTGAGAAAATAGTCTGAAACCCCGCCAAAAACCCCTATGACACCGTATGTAATGGTTTGAGCGCAAATAACTCTCGAACGGATCTGCCGATTCAGTCCAAAATTTGGCTTTCGTAATATTTTGTCCATACAAAGTTTACGTTTGAAGATAATCCAAATCGGTCCATTCCTTCAGGTACCTCCCCCACAAAAGTTCAAAAATATTCGGAAAATTTGTGCGCACGATAACTCTTGAATTGAGTGAGCTTTTTGGTCCATACTTTACACATCTTAATACATCTACCAGATATAGATCAGGTTTAAATATGGACTATGTTTGTCCACTCCCTCGGGTACCTCCCACACAAAATTTCGGATAGGTTCACTTTAAGACCTGCTCTCTAGGCACTTTGATTTCTGTTGAAGCAACTTGCATCATTTACGACGATAAATTTTTTTTCAGGGGCAAGTCCGCACTTCTTGAGGAAACAGCCCGAAAGGTGTAAAAACCCTATATGTAGTAGCTTGAGAGCACGAGAACTTTTTCTTCCCTTTAGGGTACCACCCCCACAAAAGTTCAACATTCGTGTCGATATGCAGTTTAGGGTCTCTTCGAAGATGCTTTGGAAATGAATGCCGATGCTGTTCATTGTGGTCCTGCTGTTTACAGTCATATTATGTTTTCCGTGGATAATTCCATGCTTCCTGGCATACTGGTCCAAAAGTTATAAGATGACCCACTGAAATGACTAGTGTGCCCAATATACAGCCATAATTGGTTTTAAAACACATTTATAAAGTAAATACTTTTTTTACTATTAAGTTTTGACCTGTTCAGCAGAGGCCATAAAGTTCGAAATGACTTGATTGCTTTTCCACAGGTTGCAATAATTTGATCTCGGAACAATAATTTATGGTTGAGTATAACTTCTAAATATTTCACATCATTCCTTATACTGATTGCATTTCCATAAAATATACGCGACGACGACGTAATCGTTTTGGTAATTTATTAAAAGTAAAAATTATGGACTGAGTTTTCTTACTATTGATCTTTATTTTCCATCTTGGAAATATTTGTAGCAATTTTTAAGCTGTTCTCCATTTCTATAAGAAGTGCACTTGTCAATAATATTTGTAAGTAAAGCTGTGTCATCTGCATAGAAAACAGTTTCAAAGCCAGTGGCTTAGTAGAGTATATGAGATAGAATAGAACCCTGCGGATGGTCAACAAGGCTATTTTTAATTGACGAATTCTCTCCGTTCACAGAAACTTAAAATGTTCAGTTAATCAAAAAGTCAGTTTTTATCGTATAAAGATATTTAGGGATATTCATAGTGATTAAATTGTATACTATACAATTATGCCAGTGTGCCAGTGTGAAATATGGGAACTTTAGTGGAACTTTAGTAAAAAATCGGGTTTGCGATTTACCCACGAAACAACTAGAAATGCACTTCAAAGTTGAATATTTATTTTACAATATTTATTTTCCTTAAAAATTGCTTCAAGCTTTGTTTAAGTGATAGAGTGGTACAAACAAATGGTAAGCCAGTTGACTATAGTTTTTTGTCACTGTTGTAACTTTTGACAAATTTTGATTTTTTATTGGAGTTTATAGAGTTGTAATATCTATATAGTTTGGTTGCTATTCGTTCCCTAAAAATGACCTTTCTTACTACTAGTCCACTAATGTATTTAATCTAGGTCTTTGTAGGTTTTAAAATGTGCTGTCGTGAGCTTGCATAATAAATCGCACATATTCTGAGAGGTAGGATATGTTTCTTTGGGCAAACCAAAAATTACCGGCAGGTTTACGCAGGTTTGAGAGATATGCGACTTTTCAGAAAGTCGTTGGTTTTTTCATGTATCTACATATATTTGTGAAAAGTGTACAATATATAAAATTGCAACAAAATCAGTTGAAAAATTAACCTAATACGTAAAAACTGTCGCCACCGATACGTGGGTGCAATAGGAAACCGCGGGACTATGTGGCCCACATTAATCCACATACCACCCACAAATACATTTAAGAAACGTTTTTGAAAAATTTTAGTAGCCTACGTCTTTACATTAAAAGCATGGTACAATAAAGTAGAGGTAGGCCAGGTATGAAAATCGCTGAAAAATACAACCCTGCAGCCATGTCTTAAAACGTGAAATGGCATGGTACAATAATAAAGGTAGATGTATCTGCATATCTAGTCCGTTTTACAAAAAGTATGGAATTTAGAACTTCACTGTTAAAAGTACCAAATAGAGTAAAAAATTAATATTATTTTAGCTAGGCTCCAGAATATTGTTGCTAGTTCCGAAATTAAAAAAAGTTGCATACAAACTTATGACAGTGAAGAAAATGTCATTCTCTTATTTTCTACTTGACAAGTTTGGCTGATCTAAGATCGTGATTGCTGGCATCCGACTTGCAGATACATTTCAGCTAGAATTTTTACAAAAATTGTAATTAAATCAATTAATATCAATATATTACGAATCGTTCTTTCGCAAGTATTACTATTAAAAAATTAACAATTTAATTTTGCAACGCGAATAATCGTTTGAAATTGTTTTTAATTTTAAGATATAGCGTTGCGTCAGAAGTTTTTTGTTGGAACAATTCACCGATGCATCTACCTTTATAATTGCATAATGTCAACAACAGTAAAAATGTCAACCCTGCTTTTGACAGAATAGGCCATAAGAAGAAAAAAATGTAATCAGCTGTTAGCTGTGGCCATGGGCGTAGCCAGCTATGGGCAGGGGGGGCCGTCAAAAAAGTTTGAAAAATTATAAAAAAACTGCAGTTGTTCTGATATACTATTTTTTAAATTTAACAACGGCAAATGAACTACTTATATTTTTCGAATAAGCTATATGTTTTTAAAAGCGGTTAGCAAATGTTTGGTTTATAGTCATAGAAGTGTAGAAACGCATTAAAAATAGGAAAATGCTTTTCCTCCTGCTCTAGGCTGCTTAGAAGATACCAAACATAATTTATTATTTCTAAGTAAAATTTGAATTCTGTTGAAAAATACATGAGATTTGCAATTTTTAATATAAAACTTCTCTACAAGTGGTGTCGTGTCTCATCCGGCATCAAATTAAATGAAAGTCATCAAGTAAAATAATGTCGGCTTTGACACTAAAAGGCTCCCTTTTTGCTATAGGCTGACTACCCGAACAAACCATCTAACATCAAACGGCAGTAATACAAACAAAGGCGACGACCAAGTAAAAACAAATCCAATGTTGCTTAAGTTTGATATTAAAATGTGTGACGTTTATTCGCTATAGAAATAAATTAAGTTTATAAAATTAAAATCACAAGTTGTTAAATTGATCTTACATGTTTTAGTTGTCCAGCAAAAAAGACTGAATCAATGCCTGAAGTGCCTTTTATAGATTTAAAAAATTTTGCTAACAATTACATTTACATAGACAATAAAAACAAACTGCAATAAAAGTTATTGTTCAGTGTATAAAATATTGTTCACTGGACGTTTTCGAAAATCAGGATGCGTTGCCAATTTTAAGGTGACCATCACCGACAAGTGGTGTCTTAGACACGCCGTTCGGACTCGGCGATAAACAGTAGGTCCCATATCATTGAGCTAATATGAATCGGGGTGCACTCATTGATATGAGAGAAGTCTCCTTGTCCCTTCTGGCATGTTTTTGGAACAATTATTATTATGCAATTTTTATACCCTCCACCATAGAATGGATGGCATATTTTTCCGTTTGTCACGCATTAAAATACTTATTTGCAACCCTATAAAGTATAGATATTTGTTATCAGGATAAAATTCTGAGTCGATATAGTATAGATTGACTGATAAAGAAATTAAAGAAGTTTTTATTACATCGGTCCAAAATTAGTTTATGTTCGAAAGGGCCATATCGCACTGTGGTTCCGGCCGTGGACAAAAATCGAACATTTATGGCAACAAATTTGATTTCGATTGAAATAAATATTACCTAAACACATCAAATTATTTATATGCAGTTCAATTTTTGCCAATTTACAGCGGTAATATGTCAAAAAGCGGTAATATGTCAAACTTGAAAAGCATTCGCAGCTTATGAGTGAAATAAATGTACAATTTCCAGATTTAAACTTATAGTTGATAGCATTGACAATGTTTTTACGTAAAAAGATATTCATACATAGTTTTCTAACTTCCTTAAAAATAAATTCTTTGTAAATAAATTTTCTGGTACTTTTGAAATCAGTGCTATATATTTATGTTGAGTTTTACTAATGTTGGGAGTATTTGATTGCTGGAGTGGAGTATTCCCCCATTGGCACAACTTCATTTATTACCCTCTATTACAGAGAGTAATGTTTTTCAAAACGAACTGACAGTGTTGCAAAATTTTACTGATCGCTACCAATATCATGATTTCATCCCGGCGAAGGGAATTATCAATTGGCTTCTCAGTTTTTGAAATGATGCCTTTTTAGCGAAAAACCGAACTCTTTAAGTGTCTAGTATTCCCATATGAATGAGAATCACACTCACTTTTCGGCTTTTCCAAAGAAACACCAAAATCAAAATATACTGCAACATGTCAGCAAGTATCAACTAAGAATTCGTCGAATTCTGTGAGTTGGGAGACTCCGTGTTTTTAAAAAAATACACCTTTATATGGGGGCTATACCTAAACGTGGACCTATATTGAAACTTTTTGTGAGGATGCGAAATTTCAACCAAATCAATTGGTAACTGTGTCTAAATTCTTCAAAATACCAAAAAGCAGGCATTACCTTTACAAGGGGGCTATACCTAAATGTGGACCTACATGCACTCAAATTTTTTTATCATCTTGCCTTGTTGTTAAGCTATGCTTAAAATTTCGAGACGGTAGCTCGATTAGGACTATTTTTGGCACTCCTTTCAATACAAGTGAGACCGCCTCTTAATTGTTTGTGATGTCAAAATGCAAAGTACAAATGTTTGGACGATCTATGTCGCGTAAAAATATTACGATGTGCAAAGTATGGACCAGAGTGAACGAAAAAATGATTAAAGAGTAGTATAGAGTCTTCTTTGGGCCTACAAAACTTTCCCCCGGAAATGTATCAGTGCTGGTTCACATTTTGGATTACCCCTCATAGAACGGTACCGCCCGATTTCTCAGGGGTTGAGCTGCATTATCATATAGAAGCGGAAGTAATTTAATACATATTTAGACTTCTTTGGGCCTACTAAACTTCTATCCAGAAATTTGTGAGCACTGGTTCATGTTTTATGTAGCCAAACTAGAACGGTACCTCCCGATTTTAGGGGTTTTCAGAATATTGTAGGATAGTACGTCTATCCTACAGAAATGACTGAAATTTAATATTTTGTCTTCTATGGGGCTATAATAACTCTTCCCCCTAATTTGTCCATACATTTCCACGTTTTGATATAGCCACTGACATTTATGACAATTTCGAACAGTCAACTTTGCACATATGTAAATTCCTGCTTGTGCATCTAAATCAAACCCGTTCCTTGATATTGTTAGGGTTACGAAGTTTTTCGGCAAATCACACACACGCTACCCGAACGCAAACTAAGAGAGCAAATGGTTTGATTTTTGTACTTCAGTCTTGTACTGAATGTCATGCAAGCAGGTTGATTCCGCTTTATTTGTTTTTTTTTTGTTTTTTTGGTGCACTGAAAAGATTTTGCAGTTGTACAGCAAATATGTGGAGGGAAGAATTTGAAAATGATTTTTTGTTTTGTATTAATATTTTTAATGACGCAGAATGCCTCGTCTGCAATGCAACAATAAAAATGTATATCCAAATGTATCGCATCATTATAATGCGCATACAAAATATAATTTAATGATGGGAAATGAGCGAAAAAAATAATATGCCAGCTTAAAGATAATTTAACAAATAAAAATAATAGGTGTCTTAATATTATAAAAGACAAAGGCAATTATGATAATGCCTCATATAAGATTGCTTTGGAATTGGCCAAGAAATGTAGACCTTTGAAGATGTATATATTTGAAGAAAAATACTCTTCAAATTATGAAGTAATTTATATTATTTTTAATTTAAGTCATACAAAGCGAACGCGCCAAAAATATATTTTTTCATTTCACACTCAATATGAAAATCATCACCCTGTTCTGTCAGTGTAATTTTACACACACATAAACAGTTTAAGCGCTCGCTCTTCTTGGTCGGCTATGATCTAAATCAACTTCTTTATGTTTTTTGAAACGGTTTTATGTATTGGTAATAATTCACCATGATTACTTTTTCAAATGCATGTTTTTTTAATTTTTTAAAATTAATTTAAAAAAGTATACAAAAATATAGGCTTCGAAAATGCGCCTCTACTATCGAGGTGGAGGGGAAGTTTTCAAGGGAAGATTTTTTTATTTGCTGACAGAGAAGACTTAATATACATACTAAAAGTTGTTTAAAATTTTACCTTTTTCATCCATAAAATTGTTTTACTGTTCGAAAAATCGAACACCAATTACGACGAAATGGGTTAAACAGATAAACAGAGACATCACTCATTCTTAGCGTGTTTCGATTCAAATCGTCTTTTAGATAATTCACCATGACATTACGTTATAAACAATGTCATTTTAAGCGATTTCGTGTGTACGTTAAATTACATATTATTAACATATTTTTGGTATATGTATCTGTTAAGAAATTACCATGCTCGAACCACAAGAGGATGTGCATCGAATGCCATGTGAACGAAAACTCTCGAAGGGAGCAATGGATTTGGTCCAAAATTTGCAAATCGTATTACAATATTTCATCAAGTCGGATATAGTCCATATAAATCCGGTCCTTCGGGTACCTCCGATTCAAAATTTTTATTTACATTTTCTCTCTAAATTGGGTGCAATTTAGCATTAAGTGTTTGAAGTGATAAAACACTTATCCGCCAATAGTTGCAGAAATAGGTCCACATTTTGGTATACCCCTAAACAACGATACCGCCAAATTTCAAGAAATTGGTTTACGCAATTCACCTAAAATCGTGGCCAACAGAACTTTCATAACGGAAAGAAATCTAAATATTCCACATAAATTCCGAATATTTTAATGTGGAAGCTTTTTACTTGTTTTTCATTAGGTATGTACATACCTAAATAAAGGGTATAAAATTTTGTATGTATGTAAAAATCACAAAAAAAAAATTGCTACCCCCCCCTAGATTTGATCCTGGCTACGCCCTTGGATGTGGCCTACCTTATACATTATTGTTTTTCGCTTGACTTTTTGGAATACCGCGCCTTTCCATTTCTTCATCCACTTGTGTGTTCCATCGAAGCTTAGGCCTGCCGATTCTGCGTGCACCGCCATGTGGCATGTATTCATACGCCTTTTTAGCGGGTTCATCATCGCTCATTCTCATGATATGGCCTAGCCAACGCAATCGTTGCATCTCGATACGTTTAACTATATGCATGTCTTTGTATAGCTTATATAGCTCGTGGTTCATACGACGTCGATATTCACCGTCAACGCAAATCGGCCCGTAGATCTTTCGAAGAATTTTCCTCTCAAACACACCAAGCACTGCCTTATCTGCTTGCGCAAGTACCCATGCTTCGGAGCCATACATTAGCACGGGTAGTATCAGCGTTTTGTATAGTGTTATTTCTGTTTGACGAGATGTGGCTTTGTTTTTAAATTGCTTACTTAATCCATAGTAGCATCTGTTGGCCAATACAATTCTTCTTCTTATTTCACAACTGATGTTGTTTGTTGTGTTTATGGCAGTGCCGAGTATAGGTACCAACTTCTACGGTTGGTCCGAGCTCTATGGACGCTTTGCGCGTCGACACCATCAATTTGGTCTTTTCGCCGTTTACCGCCAGACCCACTTTCGCAGATTCTGCTTCGACCTTCCTAAAGGTATCAGTTACTTCCTTTACTGATCGTCCCATGATGTCTATGTCATCAGCATAGGCAAGTAACATGTGGCTATTGGTGTAAATTGTGCCATTTCTTTTGACATTTGCATCTCGTATTACCTTTTCCAGCAAAATGTTGAATAGGTCACACGAAAGGCTGTCTCCTTGTCTGAAACCTCTTTTGGTACAAAATTCTTCGGAGAGGTTCTTTCCAATTTTAACTGAGGACCTAGTATCAGTTAGAGTCATCTTACAAAGCCGGATGAGCTTTGCGGGAATACCAAAATCAGACATTGCATGGAATACCTTTGATCGGAGGGGACTGTCGAATGCTGCTTTATAATCGACAAAAAGGTGAAATGTGTCAATCTGCATCTCTTGGGTCTTCTCTAGGATTTGCCGCAGGGTAAATATCTGGTCAATGGTGGACTTGCCAGGTCTAAAGCCACATTGGTATGGTCCAATTATCTCGTTGACCATAGGCTTTATTCGTTCGCACAGTATCCCTGACACTATCTTATAGGCAATAGGGAGTAGACTTATGCCCCTATAGTTGGAGCATACAGTCTTATCTCCTTTCTTGTGGACGGGACATAGGATGCTCAGGTTCCAATCGTCGGGTACGCGTTCTTCCTGCCAGATGGTGCTAACTAGCTGATGCATACACCTTATCAGCGCGTCGCCTCCGGTTTTAAACAGCTCGGCTGGTAAGCCATCGGCTCCTGCTGCTTTATTATTCTTCAGCCGGTTGATTGCTGTTTTTACCTCATCTTGGCCGGGTGGTATACATTCTATACCATCTTCTGGGATTGGATCTGCGGTATCATCGTCTTCGCCACTATTGGATACCAGCAGATTGGAGAAATGTTCCTTCCATATCCTGAGCACGCTATCTGTATCTGTTACCAGATTACCTTGCCGGTCTCTACAGGAGGATGTGCCTGTACCAAAGCCATCTGTTTGATGTTTCACTCTTTGGTAGAATTTTCGGGCTTCATTCTGGCTCCTGTACATCTCGATTTTTTCACACTCCCGCTTTTCCATTTCTCTCTTTTTCTTGCGGAAAAGACGTTTCTCTTCTCTCCTTTTCTTCCGATATCTCTCTCGTGCGCTACGCGTTGCTACTGATTGTAAAGTAGCTCTATATGCCGCATTTTTATCTTCGGTAGCAGCACGACACTCCTGGTCATACCATGAATTCCTTTGTGGAGGTCTCTGGAATCCAAGTATGGATTTTGCGGCTGTTTGCATGGAGTGGGCAATATTTTGCCATTGTGTTGTTATGTTATCGGGACAAGGAGTGCTCGCCTTAAGCAATTGGGCTAGTTGAGTGGAATATGCTGTGGCTATCTGTTGTGTTTGCAGCCTATCGATGTCCAACTTCCGCGTTGTGTCTGTTCGTGCTTTATTTGCAACGTTTAGACGGGTACGTACCTTTGCTGCAACAAGATAGTGGTCCGAATCAATGTTTGCGCCTCGGAACGATCGTACATCCAACACGCTGGATGAATGTCTTCCATCTATCACAACATGATCAATTTGATTACTTGTTCTTTGATCTGGGGACAGCCAGGTGCCCTTATGAATATCGAGATGATTAAATCTGGTACTGCTAACTACCATGTTTTTTGCAGCTGCAAAGTCTATCAGCCTCATACCATTGTCAGATGTTTCACTGTGGAGACTGAATTTCCCGACTGTTGGGCCAAAGATATTCTCCTTTCCAATTTTGGCATTAAAATCGCCTAGAATGATTTTAATGTCATGGGCAGGGCAACGGTCATATGTTTCTTCTAAGCGCTCGTAAAATATATCTTTGGTCTGTTCGTCCTTTTCTTCAGTGGGAGAATGAGCGCAAATAAAGCTGATGTTGAAGAATTTAGCTTTTATTCGAATTGCAGCAAGTCTTTCATTCACTGGGGTGAAGCTGGATACCAGATGTTTTAGTCTCCGACTAACTACGAATCCGCAACCAAACTCATGCTTTACGTCATGGCAGCTATAATACAGTGCGTCACCTTTAGGTGTTGTTGTGACGCCTTTCCCAATCCATCGTATTTCCTGTATGGCAGTAATATCGGCCTTGTACTTTTCAAGTACGTCTGCCAATGCGAAGACTGCACCTTCTCTATAAAGAGTGCGAACATTCCAGGTGCAGATTCGCAGATCATGGTCCTTAAAATGTTTGCGGGGTTCGTCAACTTTAGAGGGGTTTGTTTTTCTTTTCTTTCGTTTTTTCATAGTAGGCTGTTTTTTTTCTAGGGGAGGGTTACTAACCCGACGCCCAAACCCAAGTTTTTAACGTTCTTATGGGTAAACGCGCGGCACATGTTAGCTCACTACCTTTAACGGGTGTTAAAGGCAGTTCCCCAGGTGACACCACGGGGAGGTCAGTGTCCACTTGAGATGAAAGAGGGACCAAGATAAATCCTGGGCTTTGCCATGTTAAAACCGGTCAGGACCGTTCCTTGGTATCTTCCATCCCCTACGTCACCCTTATACATTATTGTACCATGATTAAAAGTTATTAGTAAAGTTTCACTAAAGTCCTCACCTTGTCGAATGCCTTTTCGATATCCAGTAAAACTATGCCAGTAGATCTCTTTTGGCATTAGTTAAAAATAATTTTATTTTGTAGTCGTTTGATTTTTTTTAACAGTATTGTGTTCCTTTTTAAATCCAAACTGTTCTTTGAGTACTAGATTATTATCGCATCCCCATGTATAGTAACACTTTCTTTGTTGTTGTGTTGTTTTTTTTTACAAAATAATAGAAACTATTTTGTAAGCTTTCGTTTATCGTTATAATCCTTGTTGTATTTACTAATATGAAACTTACGCAATTACAAACATATTATTGTTGTTATCCTCATTGCCAGTATATGAAGTAACTATGATTTTTTACATCTTCGACCAGTGATCAGTTTTTCCTATGGTGTTACTGTTATGAATTCATAAAACCATAATGGGCCGACACTATGCAAATAAACATCGTTTACAGAATGAACTCATTGTACCTAGCCAAAGGTATAAAAAATTTAATTAAAAATTGAAATTTTAAAGTCCTGAAGAATACCAAAAAATTTTAATATTTCATAAGTCTTTACGAATGGGTTGGTCGGTAGGTAGGGTGGTCATCAACAGTATTTTATACTTTTGCTTATTTTTAATTTTCGTACAATTCTGGATTTGTTTTTCCTTTTTTAACAAAACAGAATAGAGTCTTTAACATTTACGAGCAGTACAAAGGCATAACTTGTTATTGTATTCAACATCATCAGCTAACAGTAGGTAAGAGAAAATGACGAAGATACAAATACGCACACAAAATAGTCCCGCAACACAAATATCTGGTCTAGTTAAATTTGCATTTCTGGGATAATGGAAAATATTCCAAACACGTTGTATATCAAGTCGAAGGTATGAACATGAAATTCTCTGGTTGCTGTTCTTATAATGAAAAATCAACATTATTTTTTTTTGTTTTGCAATTTGGCTCAATGTGTTCGTTGATAGTTTTTAAATTGGTTCACCTTCGAAGTTCCATATTAAATTTAAGGATTTGTAATAGAAACATTTCAACACACAAACGCAAAAAATGCACCCGTGATCTTCTAGAGGAATGAAATAATAACAATAATGACATAAAATAAATATTTACTTCACAGATCCTTGGTAAAATACATAGTTATAAAATATATAGTTCTCCTTGTTAACCCTACCTATGTATCTATTTTTGATTTTGAGTAGCATTTTCGTATCGAATTGACGATATTTTGCATTCTTCTTGAAACTTCTTAATATAAATCTACGTTTTGGTATAACCCAGATTCTACCCACAAAAAATTGTTATTAAATTCGGTCCAGTCGTTTTGGACACTGTGACAGGAGAATCGTAATAACCGATGACTTTTTTTGCAAGTGTGTGGGTTCGAATCTTCGGCTTTCCTTTTTCACTTGCAAAAATCATCGGTCGTTAAGCTCGACTCCAGCGAGAAATTAATAAAAATTAATATTAAAAATAATCTTCGCCATAATAGGCAACATTTTAAAATTAAACATTTTAGTTTTTTCATATTTTGCATCGAAATATAAGTGTTTTTGAGTTTTTCATATGTTATTACTATTTAAAAACACTGTAAAAAAGTCAAACACCAATAAAGAAACCATAAAAATACAAAATTTAATTTATCTTTAATTTTTTTTAAATATAAATTATATTTCAAAATTTAAAAAAATACTTCTTGGGCTTTCACAAAACTCTTATAAAAATGTATTTCAAGTGGATCATTTGTGTAAAAAATCTATAATTTAAATGGAAACCGTATGGAAAAATCGAAAATTTGTTCTCATGTAATTAAAAAAAAACAAGTAAGAACAGACTATAGTCGGACGGGGCCGACCATGTGATACCCTATACCACTAAACGCGTCTTCTTGGGATAAAGTTATAAGATGTGCATTAGAAATTTTACCAATTTTCACACAAAAGTTTTGATCAATTTAACCCGCTAAATATTATCCGATCATACCGTTGACTTGCACGCTACTTCTTCATCTCAAACCAAAACTACGTTTAAAATTTCGCGCCGATCGGACTATTATTGCGACCTACAGAGCGGCTACAAAATCGAGCAAAAATTTTGTTTTTGGTCCATTTCATCCCTTTAACATTTCACGATCATCGCCAAAAACTAATCAGTTCTATTCTGGTCCAAACCCGACCTCCATACTAAATTTCGTGACAATCGGTCCATAATTGCGGCCTCTAGCTTGATTACAATTTTTAATGGACGGACAGACGGACGGACGGACGGACGGACACACATCGCTAAATCGCTTTATCTCGTCGAGATATGAAGTTTGGTATACCACATGAGGGGTCTACGACGAATATTTCGCGGCGTTACATGAATTTTTGGGAAAACAAACTTATTATACCCTTTTCCACATTGTGGTATAGGGTATAATTAAAAAGATATATATCACAAATATTGTCAATTATTTCATATTCCATATCAAAAAAATGGTTAAATTTTTTTCCGCACTGCATCAAAGATTTTTGGTACATAGGTTAAGAAAAAATTCCTCAGTACGAATCTGCTCGCGAGCCAATTTTTGGTTACGGCGGTTTTATTTCGTCGTTAAAGAAAAAAATATTATAAAAACGCTAATTGTTTTAATGAGCACAGTTGTTATTTAAAAATTTCTCTTGAAGCGACTTCAGCGAGTAGATTGCATAATACATGTATAATGTTACTCAGAATTCGCGGAATGTAAATAAATGGATAAATTATTGAATATAAGTCAACTGTTTTAAAAATAAAGGTCCATTGAACTGTCATAAAATTACATAAACATTTATAGTGGATTAAAACTTCACGGCGAATCAAATGAGACTAAAATCATACAGATTGATTCTATAGTTTCCATGTTACAGCCAAAATAAGCAAAAATTTTCATAAAAAAATATATTTTTTGTTTGAAAAAATAATTTTTCACATGCATTATGTAGTAGAAAGAATTGGAAAAATCTATAGGAATACTTCCTTCATTTTGCTTAAATCTCCCAATAAAATAGACAGATTTTGCTTTATAGACATTCATATTAAAGCTTTCCTATTGAGGAAGATTATTGGGTTGCTGAGGATATATCTGAAATGGAAATAGAGGTTAAATAACCCATTTTAATTTATATGCATTTTAAAATATATTTAATTCGCGTAATTATCAAACTCATTTTGTCCGCATATGATTTAAATGTACAGCAAGACCATATCTTTTAATTTGTATATATTTTTCGAAATTTAATTTTGTGGCTAAGATGTAACATCGGCTGCATTTTAGCATTAAAAACACCTATAAAATATCGCTAAATTGCGCAAGGTGCATACAATTTTTGTCCGCATCCGATTTCAATATCAACCATGAAAATCTACATTGATATATATCTATTTCAAGACGATCAATTAAGAACCGTGGATGTAGCATCACACACTATTTTTTGGCATAAAATAAATGTAGCTCCCTTATCAGTGAAGTTTTCAATTCTCTGTTTGCGCTAAAACGAAGTTGCTGTACTTGTTGTTTTTTAGGTGATTTTTCTGCTTTGGAATTTCTTGTAGCTCGCGTATTAGAAGATGGATTTTCACGGGGAATGATTTATTGGATCCGAAACGTAAAAAACTAAAATATGCAATCAAGTACTTGGAAATCGAATGACAATTGCAACAAGTAAGAAAAGCGTTAAGTTCGGTCGGGCCGAACTTTTTATACCCTCCACCACAAATTTCAGCCATTTCGGTGGATTAATGTGGCCACAACCTTCAAAATACCGAAATTCGGAAGGTACCGTTCTATGGGGGCTATATGATGGCGTGGACATATACCTACAAATTTCTGGGGGAAAGTTTTATACGCCTAAAGAAGACTAAATACCAAATTTCAGCCATCTCGGTGTGATAATGAGGCTAAAACGTTCAAAATATCGAAAATCGGGAGATATTGTATTATGGGGGCTATATCAACACATGGACCTATATAAACATTTTATGGTAGAAATGTTTCTTAGCCTCTAGAAACACAAAATGCAAAGTTACAACCAATTCTTTGGTTAAGTGGGTTTAATACATTCAAAATATATTAAAATGACGCGTACTTTATAAGGGGCCTTATGTGGGGCTATACCAAAACGTAGACCTATATAACCCAACTTTGGTAGAAATGTTTTCTGGCCTCTGAAGACACAAAATACCAAATTACAACCAATTCTGTGGTCAAATGGGTCTAATACATTCAAAATATATTAAAATGACGCGTACTTTATATGGGGCCTTATATGGGGGTTATACCAAAACGTGGACCTATATAACCCAACTTTGGTAGGAATATTTTTTGGCCTCTGGAGACACAAAGTACCAAATTACAACCAATTCGGTGGTAAAATGGGCCAAATATCTTAAAAATTCCTTAAAACGACGACGCGTCACGCGTCATTTTGTATGGGGGCTATACGAAAGCGTGGACCTACATAGCCCACTTTCAATACCAAAAGTCCTACGTAAATATAACATATTTTCCCAAAATTTCATCAACCTACGTCAATCCGTTCGGACGCTAGAGTGATTTCCACAGACGGACAGACGGACAGACGGACGGACATGGCTATATCGATGTAGAATTGCACGCTGATCAAGAATATATATACTTTGTGGGGTCTACAATGATTATTTCGAGTAGTTACAAACGTAGTGACAAACTTAATATACCCCCATCCTATGGTGGAGGGTATAAAAATTAGGTCCGAAAAATATGATTTTTATAAAAATCAAATTTCCGCATTTGGATGCAGATTTCTATAAAGCTGTGCAGACTACGTTCACAATAGTCATATCAAATAACTCAGAATCGCAAGTACTACAATCCTATATATGATTTTTTGAAAAACCTGTTTGCGGAATGGAATTAGAAGAAAATTTCAAAAAAACACTGTAAATCTGGCTTCAAAATGTCATCATCAGCATCATTCAATGGTAGAAGCAGATGCAAATTTGAAAAGTAATACATTAGTGAGATGATCTTTATTTTGGTTGCTTCTGCTTTTACTTTGACAGGAAACTCGTGGGAAGTGTGGTTTAATCACAAATGGGTTGGCTTCAACCCATTTTTACCCATTTTTTAAAATAAATATAGCCACAGCTTCCACGCAAATTATCTTTTAAGGCCAATATTTTTTGCCACATCCAAAAACATTTCATTTTATCCAAAAATATTTAATTTGCATAATATACAATCACAAGTCGCGTGTTCTACAAGGGTAAACCTTGGCTTCAGCTATGTTAAATTTTCAAAAATATTGGTGAAATATGGGCTGAAAGAGGACGCTTTCGGGTATCATTCTGCGAAAACTTTGTTCCAAGCTGTTCCCTAAAAATTCTAGTTCACTGAAGGTGGAATTTAACTAAAAATTAGTACCTAAGGAAAAATCAAATACTTACTTCGTGTAAACGCTACGGTAAAGGTTCTTAAAGACATCAATCCTACCTAACTAACAAAAAAAAGAACAATGGACACAATATCTGTTATAGTTTCCGAGAAATAGCTATTTCTTTCTCCACGTAATTTGCAAAAATTACGTATTTTCCGAAATTGCGACAAAATTGTCGTCACTCCACCTTTTAATATGTTAACCTAATTTTTTGGTTTCCTTAGTTTTAATATGTTTAGTCCCAATTTACATTAGGCGAGTTTACTTGCGGCAATTGTCAGATTGTAGGTGAGAGAGGGTGCTGAGAGGCAAAGGGTTACCATATGCCTCACCTCTCTCTCCTACAAAATGACAATTGCCGCAAGTAAACTCGCCCAATGTAAATTGGGACTTACTGTCGAATCCCATATATTAACAATCGGTGACGACGATTCCTGAACCATTGTGTGGAAGCCTTTTTAAACACAGTTCACGCTTTTAGGTTTTCATGATTTTGCTTGTGCACCGAAAGTCCTATGGTATGATACTAAAAATTTTGTTGTAGTGAAAATCCTTTACAAGATTTACCTTTATGATATTTTCGTAAATTTTACCGATTTTGAGATATAGAAGTTCAAATTGGGACAATGCACTGACTGTATCGCCTCCTTATAAAACAATGTCATCCACGGTGTGACTTAACTAACTTTAAATGAAAACTACTTACGCCTGGGATGTTTTTGCGGATTCTGAAACAGCAATGTTCATAGATGAGAAAAATCTAAAAACATGAATAAATCACTGGAGGGATTTCTTTTTAATAAATCGCTGTCAAAAATTAAATGTCATGCACGGTGCGCCTTAACTAACTTTAAATTAAAACCGCTTATACACACACATTTAGGACAGTTTCAAAACGCCGATACACGTGTCTTCTATTTTTCGGTCTTCTTTCACAATCTGCCCCATTTTACCTGTATGTTGTACGGTGTAATAAGGAGAATATTGATGTCGAACACAATGAACATTGCACAGTGGATCCACTTGTATGGAGAAAGTGGCCAAAAATATTTAGAGTGTACAAATCAAGACAAAGCGCCTTTTACAACTTTGTGCTGCTGCGAAGTGTGTTTTAAGAAACCACGAGCGTAACATTCTCCCCCCTTACCCCTCTGGAGGGGGTATACGGTAAGAATTGTTTTATGCTGTTAATACGAAATAACATGAACAAAGGTCCCGATTATATTATTATGAAAAAATAGGCTGGGGGAAACAAAACAATCCCCAAAACAACATAAAATCCAACCAATTTAGAGGATTAAAAAAATCAACATTTTTGACTGAAAATTGGTAAAATTTTTAATATAGATCTTATAGCGTTCTTTCTGGAAGGCACGTACTGCCAAAGTAAAACAAATTTGTAAGAAGATTTCTTCATTTTGCCACTGATGCCAATTATGTTAATGTACGTGGTCAGATAACAGAGTTATACGCTAATATATCCATAGAAACCCTATTCTAGGGCAGCTTTTGTCAGCGACAAACCATTTATAGTCTGGCACTAGATGGCAGCTGATTTTAATACCGAATAATCTTAATCCCATGATCTACTTTGGAAAATTATTCCCGAGGTGGGCACTGGTGGGCATCATGACTAAAACCTTAGGTCAAATTTAAGTATATGATCGAATTGGCATTACAAAATACACTAAGAAAATGTGCAGCTAACTAGAATTCCACAACACGTTGAACACTATTTTTTAATGAAAATTTAGCTATTACCTCCTCCTTCAAAATCCACTATAATATTTTGCTATACGTATTAGTTTCGCGATATTTTGAATATATTTACTTGCACTTTAAATATAAGTTGTACTCACAACAAAAAACATTAGTCCAATGTTCCGACTTTTGAAGCTATGCTTAAGAAGATCGCGTTCGAATGAAACAAAAACTAATATATTTTTAAAAAGGTCCATGTCATTGCTGTCAGCGTTGCCAGATGTTGTACCAAAATTTTGACATTCATTTTTTTATTTTTGGCCAATGGGTGGATCCACTGTGCATTGGTGTAAATTAGAAGTTTAAGCTATCTCTCTGACAAAACACTGACACTGCCCGTGATAAAGTAAACGTCTTAAGCAAAGGTATTTCGACTTAGTTACACCTCAAGACGTTTACTTGGGCTAGGTCATGCTATCATTAGCTATCTAGTCAGTCGTATCTCAATCGAACTTCTATTCGTATAGATTCAAATTTAAAATTATCCATTTTAATAACAGATAAACTCTTCTCAGTTGTAGACTCCTTGGTACATATACTTATATTGCTAACGTTGGTTGTTCTGAGGCAGCGTGTTTTATGTTGCTATAAAATCTTATACATATAGCAACATTCGATAACAGTAAAGAGAATTTTACTTTTTTCATTTCAAATCAAGAAAAAGGCGAAAAAAACATAAAAGTTAAACATTTCTCTCTCTCTCTCTCGCTCTCCCTCTCTCTCTGTCTTTCTCAAAAATCAAAGTATGTTATTGTGACAGTGGCAGTAAATGTAATGGCAATCAGTACAGAAATCATATGTGAATGCACCCAATAGCAGCTAGCTAGAAGTCCTTGTTCATGTGGACGCTGTACCATACAATCAAGTAAACAGATGCGAATGACCCACTTTTTAACAAACCAGCCCGAACGACAACAGATGACGACGAAAGAAAAAAAAAAACAAAGACACAAAAGCAGAACCTAAAAAAATTACAAAAACATTTTTCTATTGGAAAAAATTGGGACAAATGAAATGGAAGCCAAATGTATGCTAACCTAGCAGGCGAAACTACGAAAACAAAACTGTCTGCAAAGAAACGAAATCAGGTTGATTGTCACAATCAAATGGTCTGAAATGTAGAAGTATTATATTAAAAAAATTATATTGCGTGAAGAAATAAAAGCGTCAAAAGCAACAAAAAGAAAGGGACAACTGAAGTGGTTGAAATCTGAAGTACCAGTATTTGTAGTGTTAATGACTCTTATGGTTTGTGAAAAAATTATGTTTCTTTGGTCTTTAGTTTAAGTTTTCATATCAAGAAATTTATTTTAGGACTCTTTTGGTCAGAACTTTTTTATCCACACAGTATTTAATGAAAATCCAATGATATGTCATTACAATGAATATAAAACTAACCTATGACAATCACCACAAAGAATCTTCATAATTTAGCAATTTTTTGTTTCAATAAAAGAGAGTTACTTCTATTGTTGGCATTAAAAATAACCAAGAGAGAGAGAGAGGAAGAGAGAGTTGTGATAGTTACAACTAAGCACCGGCTTATTTTTTTTTTTGTCGCAATTTTCCATTTTCACACAAAGCGCCTGTCCATTGCAAACTCTCACGCACACTCTCTCAGGTATTTGCTCTCTCACACGTTCTCTTTGAAGTTTGTGGTTTCTCTTAAATTGTAATAGATTATGTCGGCGAGGCGTACGAAGTCCATGTGATTAGCGCGCCAACTTCGTATCGTTCTTACGGCGAATTCAAATTGTTTCGCACACATACATAGCCAAATGTTTTCGTCTTGGAGCCGTCATTCCATCAACTAATTTCAAGTCTACTGCTTCGTGGCGAATGGCACAATTCATAAACAGTTACAAAACTTGGTCGGTGCTTAGTTGTTAATAAGAGTCCTTTAGCTACGGGCATTGTAGTGTCGGCGGCATATGTTTTGTTGTCGGTAAAGAACGGAGCATAGTATTGAGTAGAAGTTCACTCAAAATAGGCAAGCACCGCCTCAGCACCGTACAAACAGCAACAGTAATAAAGACCGTTCACGAGTCTTGTTTTGATGTCGGTTTGTCGGAATGTGAAAGTAAAAAAAGAAACAACACAATAATAAATAATCACAACAACAACAAGTATGTCGTATTGAATGAAGTAAAGGGAACGGGTGCGAATTATTTGTGTGTCGAACATAATGAAACCAACAACGATAACAACTATAAACGGAAAAAAGTAAACAAAAGTAAAACGAATACAACGGAAGTAACGCGATTTAAAGGCACGAAACTGCCAATAAACAGCATAAGAATGAAAGAATAAATTGAATTTAACCTACATTAAGACGAACATAAAGTGTAAAAGAAATCAGTGATGCAGTCAATCAGTCCGTTTTGCTCAATTACACAGCATACAAGTGTAGCGTGTGTCGTATAATTAATGATCGGTGATTAACACAATTGATATATCATACGCCACCAAAAACCGCGGTTTACAATTTTTTGTTTCATGTTGTAAAAAGATAAAAAGCGTTTGTGTAAAATTTCAAATAATAGAAAATACCACAACTGAAATTTAATAATGCAAATGTGAGGTGAAATATCAGTGTTACAAATTGGCAAACTATATAGCCACACACTGCAAATATACAAACACACACACACACAAACGGTTAATAACAAGTCCCATGACCTTACAACAACAACAACATCTGGTGCAGTTTTTATTAAAAGTTAACACCAGCAACTGCTGTCAAGTTCAGTTGACAAATGATGCACAGGAATTTGTGTGGCAGCAATAACAGTATATTGTGCAACAAAAACAAAATAACCACATACATATTTCCACCAGCACTAACCGGAGCTGTTACTGAAATGGTAATGGTAAAAACAAATTTCACTAAAACTGACGGTAACTTGCAATTTATGTAGCAACAAATCAGCATCATCAGCACCATCCATAATATAACACTAGTACAACACGTAGCATGCATACACTAACACCATTACAATTCATAGTAGCATATGCAACTGGTAATAATTAAAACTCAATGTGAAAGTAAAGCTGACACCATTTTCAAGAATGGTTTCAGTCTAAGTTAAAAGTGTCTAGACCTACTTACCCTGACATCACTGGAACGAACACACATCAGCTATATAAAGAACTAATTTTAATTAATATTTATGAGGGACAAATGTGTGTGAACAAGTGTGTGTGTTTATACATGAATATTTCATTACATTAGAATACATGAACAACACAATTGGGCATAATGACACTGTGGATATTACGAAGGCAGATTTTCCTTGTACTAAACAAGTGCGATTTTAAAAATTTCGGTGATGGCATTCTGAAGAATGGTGCAGTAATATGCACACGCAACATCCAATTTTCAATGGTGCACTATGGTCCCATATCCAAATTTTCTGGCCAAAACTATTTCAACGATAATTTTGTATTGAAATTGATTAGTATTTATAATATATTTGTAAAATCACTATTTATTACGAATTTTCGACCAAAACTACGACAAACCTCCAAAATTCCGTTGTCCCGTTGTATTGGGTCTAAACCAAAACATTGACATATGTTAACAATTTTGGGTACGAAGGATTCTTATCTTCTAAGAAGTCGAAGTACAAAATTTCAGCCGAATTGGCTATAAAATGACGCTAAAACACCCAATATATTTAAATATTATAAAAGTACTCACCGTCAGCTTCCCGATTCATAATAACTTTTGTCTCACTTCTGTATATTTATGCAATGACACAACACAACAAAAAGAGCATATTTTACAACACAAAATCTTTTTTTATTTTTATACAAAAAAGGGTAAACTTTGACCATGCACCAACTAACGGCATCTATCGGTATTAACAAAAACTAATTATTTTTGGTTGAATTAAAGTGTTTTTTATGATACTGCGCAAACAAATTTAAAATTTAGAAACTTCCAAAAAATAGTTTTGGCCAAAAATTTCTTGATTGAAACCATAGTGCTGTGGCAAAAAACCCCGCAGGTAATGTTGCCCACATTTCGTGAGTATTTCAGCCATGTAAAACTTTTCTACAAGTGGTGTCGTAAGACACGCTGTTCGGAATCGGCGATAAACAGTAGGTCCCATATCACTGAGCTAATATGAATCGGGATGTACTCGGGATGACAGAAGTTTCACTTGTAACTTTTGGGAAGTTTGTGAAACAATTATATATTATACTTTGGATATTATATGAAATATTTTTAAAATTTAGTTTAATAGTCAATATGGTGCTCATATTATTTGAAAAGTTATGACCTAACTCAAAAGAAAAAACAAAATGGCCGAAATGTTCGCCAATTTCGACAAACTTTTTGTGTCTGTAGTGTCTCAGTCATTTTACAATATACATTAAACTAATTGAACAACATCAATAGGCATGAGACGTTCTTCCTTCAAAATAATATAATTAACGTCACGAAGATTGGACGTCATTCTAAGGAGAAAAATGCACTCTTTCAAAATCAAGTCGTTTTATTAAAATATCTTCAGTCTTTATGTGTGTACGTTCTTTACAAACCTTATATCACTGTCTAATCTTGTTTCCATTTCAAAAAACAAAGAAAACAAATTAAAAAAAAAAATTTATGTTACATCTGTGATTTTTGATTCACAAAATAAGAAAAAAATCGTCATTCCGAATATGTGTTTGTTATGCGTTTTAGTTTTATTAATTAGAAATTCTAAAAAAAGTCGCGGCTTAATATAATAAGTTGTTATATCCTATTAACGTTTATAGAATTTATACCCTTTACGATGATGGAAAATACTTCTGAAATATCTTAATGAATTTGCGAAAAATAGAATTTCGTAAAATTTTTTATGTATTTGTAAAAATATTTTTTTTTAAATAATAGCGCTTATATTACAACAAATATATAAAAAGATTACAACTGAATCCGGACACCGTGAGAAAAAATGAAACCTAAGTCGCGAAGGTTGCCGCATAAAATGAAAATAAGCTTCTATTGAATATAACAACTCTTGAAATACATATAAACCGCGAAATTGTCAAGATGACATGATGCGCATCCGATTTTTAAATACAGCGAATCAATGCCTTGTATTTGATACACACTTCGTGAAATTCTATGTGGCAACCACGATGTAGCATCACTTGCATATTAGAGTGCAAAACTCAATGAAATGACTATGATTTCCTCAAAGTACATTTACATTTTATGCGCATCCGATTTTGGCAGGCGCATATCTCCTAAACCGCGAAGAATTTTAATTTGCTCATGGAGGCAAAGTTGTAGCTCTTGTCATAAAGAACATTACTTAAGGACAAATGAAATCCACCAAACCTTATTTTCAAGGTCAAAATCGTCAAGGTCAATACCCTAGAAAATTATAGAAGATGATGAAGTATTGTGAGGTTTGGTGGATTTAATGCGTCCAGAATTTATATTCTTTATGACAAGAGCTACAACTTTGCCTCCATGAGCAACTTAAAATTCTTCGCGGTTTAGGAGATATGCGCCTGTCAAAAAGCTCAATTTTGATTTAAATTTCAAGGATATTTTTAATGTACTTTTTATTCTGGAATGCAATAATTTATAATAATTATATAAAGCATATGCTCTCCTCTTTAATATGACACCAATACCAGCATCGTACGACGAGTACAAGTATTTAAAACATTTTTTTGAAAAATGTTGACCTTTGAAATTTGTTTGACCTCTAAAAGGTCAAAACGATGAGAAAACCAAAAATTAAAAATGCCATTGTACTCCATTTTGCCTATACTTTCAAACGTATATAGTCCGGTTCAAGTGTAATTTTGGCTGTCGGACAGTGTTACCATTAAGAAATACATCATTCTATGTCGTTTCAGTGCTATCCATCAAGAATAGTGGATGTAGCATCGTACTCAATTAGAAAAAATCTGCTATAACTCCGGATTCGCAATAGTTTTTAAATATCTGCTTTCTCACAATTTAAGCAGATGTATAGCTCTATTTTTATGCTTAGGAATGACACATCGAAAACGAGTTTTAATACGCGATATTTAAAAAAACATTTATTGCAGATTTTCGAAATTTGCAGGGTATTATATCCTCCGATCTACTGAATGGATTTGGACGCACTCTGGCTTATTAGATTCACATTGCAAAAAAAAAACTCAATTTACGTGGGTTTCCACGGAAATCGAATGAGAGTTGTAAATATTAAACCAAGAAAGTAGTTTTTTTTTTGAAAAATTTACGCACAAAAATTTCTACTTTGAGAGTGGCTTGCTCTGATCCTATGAAGGTTATACGCCCAAATAAAGCTTTAAAAATTCGTAATCGCGAGTACTACAATCATATAGTAACATTTTAGATAAATCCAGTCTGCGTTCCAATTATAACAAAAATTCAAAAAAACCCCATTTTTCAGTCTTAAAAATTTCATCATCCGTTTGAGGTAGATGTAGTGGATATATTAAAAAATCATACAGTAGAAACTTCATGTCTGAAGAGTATTCTTTAACTTCTTTTTTGAGCATTCTACTCCTATCTACTCCAACACTATGTTGTAAAAACACTAATTGGAAATTAACATTAAACTCGTTTTCTTCAACGCATTTTTCCTATTTTTTACGTTAATACGAATAATACGGTGAATAGTGCTAAAACAGTTTATTTTACCTAAAAGAGTTAAAGTTATGGTATATTACAACTGTTCGCGAGTTACAATACCCCATACCTCAGTTCCAACATAAGCTAATTTTCTACAAAAAGGACGATATATCCATTTGAAGGCCAAATTAGGAATAAAAAATAACATCAATTTAAATACGAAATAACTTCAATAACATAAATTTAAATATGAAATAACTTCAATAACATATGCGAAAAAACATATCGTCACCTGAAATGTCCAAAGCCATAACCCACAACACCACAAGTTTTCTGGAGAAGCAAAAACGTTATAACAGGAAAAACTGTTTTATTTAATATCAATTTTATGAGGGCGAGTATTTGGGATATTATCAATCATGTACGAATGGGAGTAAGTAATGAAACTAAAATCGCGAAAACGGAATCTGCAATGTTATCCCATTTTACGAAATGCCATAATTTCTTATTTTTGAACGTAGTAGCTTAAAATTTTGCCAGACTATGTATTTGAGATTTATGTATCAGATTGCATAAAAAAAGATTTTTGATATTTAGATATAAATATATATAATTATAATAATTGTTCCACAAACATCCCAGACGGGACAATGGAGACTTCTCTCATATCAATGAGTGCACCCCGATTCATATTACCTCAATGATATGGGACCTACTGTTTATAGCCGAACGGCGTGTCTTACGACACCACTTTATAGAGAAGTTTTACATGGCTGAAATACTCAGGAAATGCCGCCAACATTACTGAGAAATATAAATATATATTAAAATATATGTGAGCACAAAGATCCATTTAAGGATAAGTATTTATATGCATTTATAGTGAATTCATTATCGCTTATTTATATTGGATCGAAATCCACACATTTGGATACTACGTTGAATAAAATTAACATAGACCTACATAACATATTTACGTGGGCAAGCATCAATAAACTAGCAATCAACCCTACAAAGTCAAAATGCATTCATATTATTCGTAACAAACATACGAATGTACTTCAAAATTTGCAAATAAATGGCTCAACCATCCAATATGTTAGCACCGCCACCAACCTTGGACTGGTCTTCAATGAACAACTTTCTTGGTCAAATCATATTAATATCGCAACTTGTAAGGTTCATGGAATGCTAGGCAACCTCTGGGCTGTTCAAACCTCTACCCCATTAGAAATACGTATGCTTCTGGCAAAATCTTACCTCGTTCCAACTCTACTTTGTGGCTCCGAATTATTTTACAACTGTAATTATGATGACCAGAATAAGCTGAATGTCACGTTTAATAATATCGCTAGATATGTTTTTAACAAAAAACGCAGTGACCGGATTTCTGAATATGCCAACCGAATATTTAACATGAGCTTTGAGAACTACCTCAAATACAGAAGTCTTATTTTTCTACACAGAGTTATAACCAACAATGAACCCCAGTACCTGATAGATCGCATACAATTTGCTAATTCCAAGAGAGGCAGGAAAATCATTCAATTGAGATTTAAAAGTTCAAGATCAGAGAAGCACTATTTCATACCAACAATTCGTCTTTGGAATTGTCTTCCACCAAATATACAAACCATAAGCAACAACCTGCATTTTAAAACAAAATTAAAGAAATATTTTTCTGAATAATATATACTTGTATGTATATGAAACTATTACCCACATTATTTTATGCAATTTAAAGTAAACTCATGAGCTCTTATATACTTTCCCTTATACCACTAGCACTAATTCATAAGAATTGTAGTATTCTCAATGTGCTAGGATCAAATCAAATCAAATAAATAAATAAATAAATAAATAAATAAATAAATAAATAAATAAATAAATAAATAAATAAATAAATAAATAAATAAATAAATAAATAAATAAATAAATAAATAAATAAATAAATAAATAAATAAATAAATAAATAAATAAATAAATAAATAAATAAATAAATAAATAAATAAATAAATAAATAAATAAATAAATAAATAAATAAATAAATAAATAAATAAATAAATAAATAAATAAATAAATAAATAAATAAATAAATAAATAAATAAATAAATAAATAAATAAATAAATAAATAAATAAATAAATAAATAAATAAATAAATAAATAAATAAATAAATAAATAAATAAATAAATAAATAAATAAATAAATAAATAAATAAATAAATAAATAAATAAATAAATAAATAAATAAATAAATAAATAAATAAATAAATAAATAAATAAATAAATAAATAAATAAATAAATAAATAAATAAATAAATAAATAAATAAATAAATAAATAAATAAATAAATAAATAAATAAATAAATAAATAAATAAATAAATAAATAAATAAATAAATAAATAAATAAATAAATAAATAAATAAATAAATAAATAAATAAATAAATAAATAAATAAATAAATAAATAAATAAATAAATAAATAAATAAATAAATAAATAAATAAATAAATAAATAAATAAATAAATAAATAAATAAATAAATAAATAAATAAATAAATAAATAAATAAATAAATAAATAAATAAATAAATAAATAAATAAATAAATAAATAAATAAATAAATAAATAAATAAATAAATAAATAAATAAATAAATAAATAAATAAATAAATAAATAAATAAATAAATAAATAAATAAATAAATAAATAAATAAATAAATAAATAAATAAATAAATAAATAAATAAATAAATAAATAAATAAATAAATAAATAAATAAATAAATAAATAAATAAATAAATAAATAAATAAATAAATAAATAAATAAATAAATAAATAAATAAATAAATAAATAAATAAATAAATAAATAAATAAATAAATAAATAAATAAATAAATAAATAAATAAATAAATAAATAAATAAATAAATAAATAAATAAATAAATAAATAAATAAATAAATAAATAAATAAATAAATAAATAAATACATAAATAAATAAATAAATAAATAACTCGATACGTTTATTTATACCGATGTCGTTATATAGCTGTCAATAGTCCCCGTCAACTGAGATTGGATTTTTACGCAACATTGCTTGCTGTCATCACTTTTAAAGCAAACGAAAAATAGTATATTGTGCAGCGAGTGAAATAATCATACATTTTGAGGCAAGATAATGTTCAAAAATACAGAAAAGCATTGGAATTGAGATATTTTATTGAAGAAATGGATAAAAAGTTGTATGTGTATTTTTTTTTAAATTTTTCTCTTTCTGTGTAACTGTTGGGGCTATTAAACTTTTCCCCAGAATTTTGTCGGTAAAGGCCCACGCTTTTATATAGCCCCCATAGAACTGTACCTCCTAATTTGCGGTATTTTGAAGATTGTGGCCACAATATTCCACCGAAATGGCTAAAATTTGGTACTGAGTCTTCATTTGTGGTATAAAACTTTCCATATGAAATTTGTCGGCATAGATTCACGCCTTAATATAGCTCCCATATAACGATACCTCCCGATTTTCGGTATTTTTAAGGTTATGGCCACAATAACCCATCGAAATGGCTGAAATTTGGTATTTAGTCTTCGTTGGGGGTATTCAACTTTTCCCTCTAAAAATGTCGGTATAGGTGCACGCCTTCATATTGCCCCCATAGAACGGCACATCCCAGTATACGGTATTTTGAAGGTTGTGGCCTCAATATTCCACCGAAATGACTGAAATTTGGTATTTAGTCTTCGCTGGGGCGCAAAACTTGCCACCATATTGCCGCCTTAGGAGTGCACCTCCCGATTTTCGGTATTTTGGAGGGTGTGGCTTAAATATTCCACCGAAATGGCTGACATTTGGTATTTAGTCTTCGTTGGACGTATAAAACTTCCCCCCCGTACAGTTCCACGCTTTTATATAGCGCCCATAGGTACCTGCCGAATTTCGGTATTTTGAAAGTTAGCCACATTTTTTACCGAAATTGCTGCAAGTTGGTATTTAGTCTTCTTCATAAACGAAGGGAAACTATTTGTAAATTTTTTTTCAATACAACTCGTGGTAGAGGGTATAACAAGTTTGGCCAAGCCGAACTTATCACCGTTCTTGCTTGTTTTTACATGGGGATGTCATAGGAAGGAATTACTTCCTTAAATATGTTTTTAAGTACATATTTAAGCACATACCGGTAGTCGTAAAAAAGCTAAAAAGTATATGTTCTATTTTTAGAACAATTGAGGTGAAATTATATTCAAAATATATTCGTATTACTTCGCTCTCTGCTGGGTTTGAACACACGATCTTCTGATTCGTAGTCACACACACTACACCCTAGGCCGCAAAAAAATCCCATGTCGACGGTGAGCTGTGTGCCACCGTACTTATTACTTAGTAAGTAAGGAAGTAATTAGTTATGTGGAAACCATCCTATATGTACTGCCTGATAATGTGGAGTGTAATGAAAACTCATTACACGGTAATGCATGATGTAATAACATGTGCTTACCAAATTTTTGCTGGGATATGATGCTATTTGTTCTAGTTATGACAGTAATGAAGTAAGCAAACTCTTCAACTACCTTAAAATTGTAGGTACCAAATTCTGAATTTTGTGGACTCATTGCCCGTCGATGTCATCACAGTCGCCATGAGCTAGTAACATGTAGCTGTGGGTGTGTATTGTGTAATTTCCTTAACTTTTGTATCTCGTATAACCTCTTCCAATAGGATGTTGAATAGATCACACGAAAGGCTGTCTCCTTGACTGAAACCACTTTTGGTACAAAACTGTTCGGAGAGGTTCTTTCCTCGTTTAACCGTCCACTTGATATGGACGAGGGAACAAAATAAGTCCAGCACCTTGTCATGTTAAAGCAGGTCAATACCGTTGCCGAAAATCTTACATCCTCTACGCCACCCACAAATACGTTACACGGTTGAATTTAATCTTAATACTCTCAACACTGAAAACGCTTTTCCTTTATTCATTACAAATCAATGAAATAAGTACGATTTTATTCCATGTACTAATCACAGACAATTGCTTCATCAACTTTATCAAATTTTGTTTTCCCACCTCCACCTCTTGTTCTTAATGCTTCCACGTGTTTGCTAAGAATATGGAGTTTTTTTTTGTAGGAATACACCAAAGAATTCCTCTCCATTTACAGAGAATTCTTGGAATTAAAAAAAAAATGTTTAAAAATTCGTTGCCATCTCCTTTCCCTGTGAAAACATGGAAATCCTTCATGTAATACCATTGAGATTATAATCCCTCTTATTTAACAAATTAATTTGTTTCATTTTTCATGCTCATCCGTATAAGAATTGTTTATATTCGTTCGAGTGTGGTAAATTTAAAAATATGTTCAACACGTTTTCTTGAGATAAAGTTAATTTTAACAAGTCTACAGTTGAACAACATTTAATAAAATATGTGTACAAAAGTTACAGCAAACTATGTTATCAAGTGTTACCGCTTGATGGTGGCTGTTACAGTTTGACTATTTTTGGTAATGAAATTTAAGTTACACATATGTTGTATATCTTTTACCGAAAATAAAAATATTATACCGGCCGATCTTTATGTTTAGTAGAGACATAACAAACTAAAAAAATATATATAAAGAAGACACTTTAAAATACACTTTAATAGTTTCTTTTCAATATCAACAATTTCCAACGGCGAAAACAAAGCATAGTCCTTCAAAGGATGTTTATGGGAAATATAATATTAAGTTTCCGTTTTGTGGCAAAACCTTTGGTTGTGGACGATTACGAACTCGTGATATAATGTTCTGCTGTACAATCAGATCTGTGTAAATTCAATTTGTTGATATTTGGGTTGTTGAGGACTTGGAAATGTAACTCAGGGCCCAATGTAACGATTTTAAAATTGAATGTAGACGGAGTATAAGTAATAAAAAATTCGATATGAAGATATTCAGCTGTGGACCATCAGTCACACAATGTGGTGACTATTTCATTCCAGATAATGTGTAAATAATTGGCAATAATGACGAAGTCGGTCCTGACCGGCCTTAACATGCTAAAGCCCAGGACTAATCTTGGACCCTTTTTCATCTGTTAAAACATTGCATACTTACCCCCTCGTAGTGTCACTTTAAAGGTAGTAAGCTCATATGTGCCTCATATGGTTTCTAATACGACAACGGAATGAGGCTGATCGATTGCAGCGACAAAAACATGATAGTGAGCAGCACCAGGTTCCTATACCTCGACTTTTCCACATAAGGCCACGTGGATGTCTCCAAATGAAAAAACCAGGAACCAGATCGATCGTATTGTGATACACGGGAGATACTCTTCCAATGTGATATATGTTCGACTGATTCGAGGAGCCAACATCGATTCGGACCATTTCCTTGTAGCAGCCAAGGTAGCAGCCAGGGCGAAAACTGGATGTTGAAGCCTTCCAAAGAAATTTTTAGCTTCAGAACGATCAATTTGTAATCCTCTGCGAATGCATACTGAAACTTCTGTATAATAGTGTACCTGTGGAACCACAGCCAAAAGGTTATGTGCAACATAAGCTTGTAGTTCTACGAAACAACGAGAATAAGTTAATGTGAAAAACAACCCGAAGTTAGTAAATTGAAATGACATCTAGTTATGATTTCTGAAATAAATGATTTTCTGTTCAAAGAAAAAGAATTCAAACCCTTGCATGGGTTACATGGCCATGTAGAAAGTTCGTTCAGAACTTAAATACTTAACACGGTGCTCTTGAAGCAACTTTAAATGGAATGTGCTTACACCTGGGAAGTTTTTGCGGATTCTGAAACTACAATGTTCATAGATGAGAAAAAAACAAAAAACAAAAAAATCGCCGGAGTGTTTTTTAAATAAATCGCGATTCAAGCTGATTTTTTTAGGTTTTCACGATTTTGCTTGGAAACCGCAAGTCCTATTGAAATGGTACTAGAAAAAATGTTGTAGCTATGAAAATTTTGTACAATATTGACCTTTATGGTATCATCGTAGTTTTACCGTTTTTGAGATATAGAAGTTCAAATTGGGACAATGCTCTGACTGTATCGTCTCCTTATAAAAACATGTCATGGCTACAATTTCCCAATTTAAACTTATATATCTCAATAACGGTAAAACCTACGAAATTATCATAAAGTTTAATCTTGTAGAGAATTTTCATAGCTACAACATTTTCTTTATAGGACTTGGGGTTTCGAGCAAAATCGTGAAAACCTTAAAAACCTCTAAAAATGTCAACTAGAATCCCGATTTATTTAAAAAGCGCTCCGGCGATTTTTTTTTGTTTTTATACCTTCAGCATTTATGCTAACGAGGGTATATACACTTTCATACGGGCAAAATGTGCCTCATCGAAATAATGGTTTTAGACCCCAGTATGTGTGGACGAAATGTGTTTCAGGCAATTTGGAGTCGATTTAGCTGTCCGTCCGTCTGTCTGTCTGGCTGGTGCGCATGATAACTCTCGAACGGATGAACCGATTTGGTCCAAAAGTTGGATATCTCAATATTTTGTCCAACCTTAGTTTAAGTTCGAAGATGGGTTATATCGGTCCACTCCTTCTGGTACCTTCCGTGCGCACGAAAACTCTTGAAGGAAATAACCGACTTGGTCCATACTTTGCACATCGTGATATTTCTACCAAACTTAGATGAGGTTCCAATATGGACTCAATCGGCCCACGCCTTCGGGTACCTCCCTCACAAAATTTGGGAAACGTTCAGTTTAGAACATGCTCTCGAATCGCTTTGATTTTTGTTGCAACAACTTGTATTCACTGCCCCCCATACGACAGTACAAGTTTAATCAGGGGTAAGTCCATACTTCCTGAGAAAATAGCCTAAAAGTTGCAAATAGCCCCTATGACACCGTGTGTGGTGGTTGGAGCGCAAGATAGCTCTCGAACGGATCTGCAGCTTCGATCCCAAATTTGGCCTTCGTAATATTTTGTCCAAACATAGTTTAAATTCGATGATAAGCCGTATCGGTCCACTTCTTCAGGTACCTCCTCCACAAAAGTTAAACAATGTTCGGAAAAAATGTGCGCACGATAACTCTTGAAGGGAGTGACCGATGTAATCCATATTTTGCACATCCTAATATATTTACCAGATATAGATCAGTTTCGAATATGGTCTATATTTGACTCCTCCTTCTGGTACCTCTCACACAAAATTTCGGATAAGTTCACTTTAAGACCTGATCTCGATTTGCATTCGCTACCTCCATTAGACGGTAAACGTTTTGTCAGGGGCAAGTCCATATTTCTTGGGAAAACAGCCCGAAAGGTGTAAAAAACCTCCTATGTCACCATATGTGGCGGTCGAAGAGAACGATAACTCTCGAACTGTTCAACCGATTTGGTCCAACATTTGGTCTTCGTCATATTATATCCAAACTTAGTTTCATGGGGCAATACCGGTCCACAATTTCCGGTACTTCTCCCCAATATTTAAAAAATGTCTCTAAAATGCCAGGACGATATCACTTTAATGGGACAACCAATTTGGTCCAAACTTGGATCACCTAATATTTTGTCAAAATTTAGTTTAACTTCTAAAATGGCCCATATCGTTCCTCCCTAAGGGTATATATCTGTCGGCAAAGCCGACTGACACTTTTTTACTTGTTATACCCCCATTTCCGACCCTGTATATATATACTTTATATGCTTGATCAGAATAAAATTCTAAGACGATCCGTCCGTCCGTCCGTCTGTTGTAATCATTTTAGCGTCCGCAATAATTGAGATAGAACGCTAAAATTTTACACCCGAGTGTCTTTTTCCCATAGGCAGGACAAGTTTGATGATGGTCTATATAGGTCCACGTTTTGGTATAGCCCCCATATAACGGTACCTCCCGATTTAAAGTATTGTGAGGTATTTAGCTACATTTTCTGACCGAATTAGCTGAAATTTGACATTTGGGGTTCCCAATGACCAAAAACTTCTCCACTAAAAATGTTCAATATAGATCCCCCATATAACGGTACCGCCCGATTTCAAGTATTTGGACGTTTTTAGTGAAACTTCTCCAACAAAAATTATGAACATAGGTCCACGTTTTATTGTAGCCCCCATATAATGATACCGACGGACCCATCGGAGTAAAAAAGTAAATAAAAAGTTCGGCACGGCCAAACTTACCGCTTTTTTACTTGTTGACGATATAACCGTGTCCGTCCTCCGTCTCTTGAAATCAAGATTCAGATCGCAATTTTTAAGATTGAGTTTTGTAATTTGGTATGGAAGTTTCTTTAAAAATGGGCTATATCGGTCCACGTTTTGGTGTAGCCCGCATAGAACGGTACGTCCCGATTTTTATTTTGGAGGTTTTAGCCTCATTATCACACCGAAGTGGCTGAAATTTGGTATTTGGAATTAATTCGTTGGGGTATAAAACTTTCTCCCAGAAATTTGTCGGTATACCTACCGATTTTTTTGAAGGTTGTGGCCACAGCAACCCACCGAAATGGCTGAAATTGGGTATTTAATCTTTGTTGGAGGTTAAAGCCTTTCTGACTGAAATTTGTCGGTTTCGATATAGCCCCCATAGAACGGTACCGCCTGATTTTCGTAATTCTGAAGGTTGTGACGTCAATATCCCACCGAAAGACTGAAATTTCTTATTTAGTCTTCCATGTCGTAATGAAATATTTAAGAAGAGAATTATTAGCCCGTTCTTATATAAATTATAAAAAGCGTACGAAAGGAAACTAATTGTTCCATTTTACTTCAATACAACTCGTGTTGGAGGGTATAACAAGTTTGGCCTGGCCGAACTTAATGCCGTTCATACTTGTTTTCTATTTGTTGTTTCTTATTTCCTCCTCTCTTAATCGTAACAGTTTAATGTAGTTGGTATCCACGTTCATTAACGGAAATTAAATTTCGGTTACCCCGTGTTTTAGAAAATGAGGCAATACATACCTTCCTAACCAACACTGCTTTGTCACCTGTATACTCTATAATTTCAACCGGTTACTAATAGAGGGATAATTGCTACATGATTTAGACATGTTTTCACTTTTCCATATACAGTGAGTGCCTTGTAGAACTATTGTTGTATGTGTGTACATTGAATAAATATTTGTTGTTTGTTCAACAATTGTTAATAATTGTTCCTGCAAATCAGCATGACAGTTGAAATGACACTCTACCTTTCGTGGTTGAAAATCATTAAAAAAAGGCAAAGCCAAGATACATCTCCTATAATTTTATTGACGGAATTTTAAGTGAACTTTCATGAATATGGCAATTCGATTCATTTAATTGTAATATATTTTATATATAAGAATTTATTAGAATGGATTCAGTAAGAAGTTAAATGTGTAAACATGTCACATTTAATTCGTTCTTCTGAAGTGGTTAAATTAAACCCTTTAATTATAATAAAACAAAGGAAACTGGAAATGTGTTTTTATGTATGTGGGAGCCACCGAGGTGGAGTGGTAAGCAAGTCCGCCTCGCCCTCACAATAGAGCTGGAAAACTATCGATATTCCAAATATTAGACATTTTCGATATTTCATTTTAAAGTATCGATAGCTATCGATATTATCGCTAATTTGTCATCACCATTAATTTTCGAATAAAAATGGGGGAAAGCTCTATGCTTTTGTTGACATTTCGTACAAGTACTTCACAGAAATACAAAGCAGAAAAAACAATTGCTTTTGTTTTATAAAAAGACACAAAAATGCAATAAACCCTTTTCATATTTTAACAAAATACTACTATTGCTTTTTCACAACTTCTTTATCACATCCTTAGAACCGAAAAACCTCGTAATTTCTATAGATTTTAGGTTAGGGATTTTTAGTTCGATAATATCGATAGACAAAACTATCTATCGATATTGAATATTAAAAAAAGAATCGACAATATCGATTTTTGTCGGCTCTTGCCAGTAGTTGCCCGCCACACATTTGCTGTCGAAATGATTATTTTTGTGGCATAAAACGAACTTTAATGGAACATTTTGCAAACTAATCAAAATCACATACTAATGACTTTTTCCAATAAAATGAGTAAAAAATTAAAAATATATTTTCCAATGCCAGAATGCTATTTTTATATTTTTACCTAGTGGAGTTTATTTCGGGTCACTATTACTTTTAATTTTTCACAATGTTTTATTATTTTATACAACTTTCATGTTTTAATTTCATTTTACGAGAAGCTTGCCCCACAACAGCTTGTTTGTTTGTAATATTTTGTGCTTACCATATGTTTTCACCGTTCGATAACCATATGTATCGATTACTTTTTTAAATTATTTCGATCGTATAAGGGAATCCAAAAATTTCGAACTTTCGTTATTTTTCTTCGAACAAAAAATTGCTCTATAACCTATGTGAGAATAAGGCCCCAGAACATCAACATTTTTGGCGGTGACACGTTTAAGGTTGGCTTACTCTTCCTGAGTATTTCAACCATGAAAACCAACACTTCGCTCGGCTCGGCGTTAAAAAAGTAGGTCCCATATAATTGAGTTGTTGTATAATCTCCATTGGAGTATTTGCGGGTGTCTTCTTTCGAAATTCCACATGAACATAAAAGAGGATAATAAATCGACCAAAATTCAAAATATAGTTTCACCCGTTCCTAATTCCAACTTTTTTATGAAAAAACATCCAGTATTATTACGTACGACAGTTTAGCATTTTACCACCAATCAGTTTCTAAAAATCATGTCATGTTTTAACCGGAACTCTCAATTAATTAAAAAATTATTAAGTCCCGCCGGGTCGAACTTTAAAGCCTGATCCATGAAATATTATGAACTTATTCCATATAAGGTTTCTTTCTATTACGAAAGTACCAATGCGCAGAATTTTAGTTGGATAAGGTTTTTGGTCACTGGAAAGACCAGAAATCGGGCGATAGACTTGTGTGGCGGCTAAACCGCAAGGTGAAAATAAGTCAAATATATTTAATTCAGTGTGAAAATGTAGCTAAAAATGAAAAAGTTCCTACATCGGTTGGTACCGTTATATAGGGGCTACTCCAAACTTGGACTTATATCCACTATTATTGGTAGATAGGTTTTCTGATCACCAGGAACCCCAAATGCCAAATTATAACCAATTCAGTCTGAAAATGTAGCTAAACAAGTATAAGTCGGCTTTATCGACAGAGATATACTTAGCCTGTAAGAATTAAAACTTTCAACTATTGATAATATCGAATGGAATACCGGCTACGCAACCGCAATCCATTCCCAATAATTATGTGTTAGAAGGTTTTCGGGCTTTAAGGCTCTTTTTGAACGTATGAACTTGTCGATTTAAGCTCACAAGTGTTGCGGAGGAGGTACAGGTATAGATCGACATAGTCCAATTTAGTTTTTATTTTGTGAGTCATTTCTTTTCGATAGATAGCACGCTCCCGAATTTTTTACATTTTTGACTCTGTAATCCGGACATCACATATTTTTCTTACCCCGATAATCCGGACATCAATATTTTTCCCCATCGTGAGCATTAGATTCTTATTTATTTTATTGACATTTTCATACTTACCCTCCGTTTTTGTAAAAAAAAAAATATTCTTCTCACACGAATTGTCAAATTCGAACGAACGAACAAAAATTAGTTACAAAAACTGGGGTTTAGTAATAGCAAGTGATGTGTAAATAAGAAAAACTAAGTTTTTCAAATTTTTCGGTCCAAATCTCGACTTTCTAGATAGCCACTGTTAACTTACCCACCAAAATTTGAAGGAAAGGGTTCCATGCGATGACGTGATTTCATGAAATCTTTTTACGAAGTCGTGAAAGATTCGATCAGCATTTGGACCCATTCCATCCATCCAATAGAGATGAATTTTGTGTTTTTATTTATACAATTTTTTTAAATAAATAAGATTAATTGTCGGAGACTCTTGATGTTGTCGGAGACTCGAAATCACAACCAACGTTGTTAAAACTCTCGTCGTAATGATAATGTCATTGCAAAACGATTCGAGAGCAGGTCCTAAACTGAACTTTTCCGAAATTTTGATGTGGGAGGTATCCGAAGGCGTGGACCGATTGAGTCCATATTGGATCCTCATCTAACTTTGGTAGAAATTTCACTATGTGCAAAGTATAGACCAAATCGGTTACTCCCTTCAAGAGTTATCGTGCGCAGGTACCGGAAGGAGTGGATCGATATAACCCATCTTCGAACTAAAACTAAGTTTGGACAAAATATTACTTACTTACTTAGCTTACTTAGCTGGCCCATTACAGAACATATGTTCCATAGGCCGAACTAAAAAAATATCTCCAATTCTCTCTATTTGTTGCTTCGCACTCTGGAATACCGCGCCTTTTCATCTCATCATCCACTTGTTTGCGCCATCTATTCCTTGGCCTGTCAATTCTGCGTGCACCGCCAAGCGGTCCGTGTTTATACGCCTTTTTAGCGGATTCATCATCGCTCATTCTTATGATATGGCCTAGCCAACGCAATCGTTGCAACTCGATACGTTTAACAATGTTGATGTCGTTGTATAGCAGAAACAGCTCGTGGTTCATGCGACGTCGATATTCAGCGTCAAAGCAGATTGGACCGTAGATCTTTCGAAGAATTTTTCTCTCAAACACACCAAGCAGTCTGCACGGGTAGTATCAGTGTTTTGTAGAGCATTATTTTTGTTTGACGAGATGTGGCTTTGTTTTTGAAGTGCTTACTTAAGCCAAAGAAGTATCTGTTGCCAATACAATTCTTCTTTTTATTTCACAACTGATGTCGTTTGTTGTGTTTACGGAGGTGCCGAGTTAGACGAAGTCTTTTACTTCCTCAAAATTATAGGAACCAACTTCCACAGTCGGTCCGAGCTCAATGGGCGCATTGCGCGTCGACACCATCAACTTGGTCTTCTCACCTTTTACCGCCACACCCACTTTAGCAGATTCTCCTTCGACCTTCATAAAGGTATCAGTTACTTCTTTTACTGATCGGCCCATGATGTCTATATCATCAGCATAAGCAAGTAACATGTGACTATTGGTGTAGATTGTGCCACTTCTTTTGACGTTTGCCTCTTGTATAACCTTTTCCAGCAGGATGTCTCCTTGTCTGAAACCTCTTTTGGTACCAAACTCTTCGGAGAGGTCCTTTCCTATTTTAACTGAGGACCTCGTGTCAGTTAAAGTCATTTTACAAAGCCGGATAAGCTTTGCGGGGATACCAAATTCAGACATGGCTTGGAATATCGAAGGCTGCTTTATAATCGACAAAAAGGTGGTAGGTGTCGATCTGCATCTCTTGGGTCTTCTCCAGGATTTGCCGCAGGGTAAATATATGGTCAATGGTGGACTTGCCAGGTCTAAAACCGCATAGGCTTTAGTCGGTCGCACAATATCCCTGACACGATCTTGTAGGCAGTAGGGAGTAGACTTATGCCCCTATAGTTAGAGCATACAGTCTTATCTCCAACACGCTCGATGAATGTCTTCCATCTATCACAACATGATCAATTTGATTTCTTGTTTTCTGATCTGGAGACAGCCAGGTGCCCTTATGAATATCGAAATGATTAAATCTGGTACTGCTAACTACCATTTTTTTTGCAGCTGCAAAGTCTATCAGCCTCATACCATTGTCAGATGTTTCACTGTGGAGACTGAATTTCCCGACTGTTGGGCCAAAGATATTCTCCTTTCCAATTTTGGCATTAAAATCGCCTAGAATGATTTTAATGTCATGGGTAGGGCAACGGTCATATGTTTCTTTTAAGCGCTCGTAAAATATATCTTTGGTCTGTTCGTCCTTTTCTTCAGTGGGAGAATGAGCGCAAATAAAGCTGATGTTGAAGAATTTAGCTTTTATTCGAAATGCAGCAAGTCTTTCATTCACTAGGGTGAAGCTTGATACCAGATGTTTTAGCCTCCGACTAACTACGAATCCGCAACCAAACTCATGCTTTACGTCATGGCAGCTATAATACAGTGCGTCACCTTTAGGTGTTGTTGTGACGCCTTTCCCAATCCATCGTAATTCCTGTATGGCAGTAATATCGGCCTTGTACTTTTCAAGTACGTCTGCCAAAGCGAAGACTGCACCTTCTCTATAAAGAGTGCGAACATTCCAGCTGCAGATTCGCAGATCATAGTCATTGAGATGTTTCACTGTGGAGACTGAATTTCCCGACTGTTGGGCCAAAGATATTCTCCTTTCCAATTTTAGCATTAAAATCGCCTAGAATGATTTTAATGTCATGGGCAATTTGTTTAATAATTCGTGTTTGCGTTTAAAATTTACAAGTGCCATTCAATTTCCTTTATACCCCGCGTGAATTTAGTTTTTTACGCGACGGATCTAATGAGAACTTCCGCGATCGAATTCATCCAAATCGGCAAGAATGTATTTTGACAAATCGGCGTATTAAAGCGCGATTTTCTTTTACATTTTTTACATAAATGGAATTCTTTATACGCGATTATAATATGTGCGAAAACGCGTGTCATAAATTACAGAGATTCGCGAGTAATATGGGATTTCTACCAAAAATAGAATGTAGAGGCACATCCGCGCTGTATATATGTGTATATAGACGTACTTTTGATGGGTGCTACCGAAACCGGATGCGCATCAACTAATTTTAACTAATTCACGAATAATAGGCTTTTTAATTTCCACATTTTTTGAATGATTGTAATTTCAATATTATTCTTAATTTCCTATCCTTATAAGTTATCACAGTACGCAAATAAGCTTTCACGATGGTAAACCATATTTCTTGATGAAGTTTTAGCAGTACACATTAATTATTGTATGGGATTTCAACGAAATAGTTGGAGAACTCCCAAATATTTTTTCTAATTTTTCGAATCGAACCAAAAAATATATTTGCAACAATATTTTCCAACAATAAGTTTTTCTCTTTTGTTGTTGCTATAATATGCAATTGATGTATCCAATCTCTATAAATTTGGTATTATATTTTTCTACGCATTGTCTAGATTCCGCATATATTTTTTAAATTATTTTTAGAGGGTTTTGTGCGGACCCTGGGACAGGATAATTTGGATTTACTTCAAAATTTTTTATTATTTTTTGATTTTCCGCGAAAATAATAATAAATTTAATAACTATTTAAACCTCTACGAATAGATATGGAATGCTGTTAACGATTTATGCATACATTTTCTCATAACAACAAATAAGATATTTTAAATATTTTTTCTTTATGTGAGAATAAAAACCGCTATAACTTTTGCGCGCATCGTCCAATTTTGTGAACGCGAAAAGGTTTGAAACCAGAATTTTTTTCTTAACCTCTTGCAAAAAATGTAGATGTGCTCGCAAATTTTTTTTAATTTTTTTCAAATGGAATTGCAAAGGATTTTTGGTTTTTGCCATATACCCTCGTTAGCATAAATGCTGAGGGTATAAAAACAAAAAAATCGCCGGAGGGATTTTCAAATAAATCTCGGTCAAAGTTCCCATTTTTAGTGGTTTTTAAGGTTTTCACGGTTTTACTTGGGAACCGCAGGTACTATCGTAATGGGAAAATGTTGTTGCATTTAAAATTCTCCATAAGATTGACTTCTATGACTTCTTCCTGGACTGTACTGTTTTTGAGATACAGAAGTTCAAATTGGGACAATGCACTGACTGTATTGTCCCCATATAAAAGAGTGTCATGTGCGGTGCCTAACTTTAAATGAAAACCACGTACACCTGGGAAGTTTTATTGCGGAATCTGAAATAGGAATGTTCATAGAAAGAAAATGTCGTTACATTAGGACTATTCCAAAACATTATTGGTCCACGTTTTGTACATTTTCCCGATTTCCGAACTTGACCTGCCTGCAAACAAAGTCTTTCCAAAACTTCAGCGTCCTTTCTCAATTTTTGTAGATGCAAGAGTGATTACCGCAGACGGACAGACATACATATACCGACACAGAATTTTTCCCTGATAAAGAATATATATGGGAATTTCTGGGTGAAATCGGACACTTTCTCAAATGAGGTTTTTGATTTCCTTAATTTTTTCTGTGGTGATGCTGCTTTTAAACAAAACATTTAGTATATTTTCAGACTTTTTTGACTAAAGGTTCCAGAGATATCGGGCCTTGAAAAAGTCGAATTTTATTTTTTAGAAACCATTTTGCACTGTGGGCTTGGATGCAATTTTCGCGATTTAATATTTAAAATCAATTTTTATCAATGATTGTACTCTTCGATTTTCTTGAAATTTTTTTGAATTAAACTACGATTTATTTCTAAAATTTTAAGTGCTATTTGGTAGTGGGATTCGAATAATTGCTACTTTTTCATAATTATTTAAAATTTGTCAATACAACTTTTACTTTATATCAATGTGAAACATTTGTTATTTCAATGCATTACAAACGGAAAAACAAACTTTATATGTATATGAAGAAAAGACAAAATTTTTTAGTTTTCCATAAAAAAAAAATTAAAAATTTTTTTTAAGCTACATGAAAGATTTTTTGTACATAGATTGGGAAAAAAATCCCATTCTTAAATCTGTTCGAGATACTAATTTTGGTTGTTGCGCGCAAAAGTTATGGCGGTTTCAATTCTGATAAAAAGAAAAAAACTTTAAATGACTCTAATCATTATATTGAGAAACTCTCTTAATTAGGGGCTCCCTACGTAATACATGATTACTGAGGCCCCATAACATTAGTGAAAAAGTTTTAAGTTTTCGCGGAAATTGAGAAAGAGTTAAAAAAATTGGTACTTTGCAACTTGTTTTAATAAAATTCAAGATGTTTACGCATCCTAAAAATATTTAAAAAAAATATGTACGTAATCTAAACATCGCGATGATTCAAATGAAACCAAAACTATACAAATCCGTTTAATGGTTTGCATATTATAGCAAAAACAAAAAGATACATATATTGAGGAAATTTATAAAATTTTTGAAAGAGAAAATATTTATTAAAATTTATTTTGTGAGTTAGTTGAAAAACTGTAGGAAAAATTTGTCGGAGTTATTCTTCTATTTTAGAGAAATTTCACGCAAAAAATCGAATTTTTTATTCTAATCACTCCTCGAATACACACTAACATCTAAATTAAAATTTATCTTGTGAGTTAGTTGAAAAACTGTAGGAAAAATTTGTCGGAGTTATTCTTCTATTTTAGAGAAATTTCACGCAAAAAATCGAATTTTTTATTCTAATCACTCCACGAATACACACTAACATCTAGCGGAAGATATGGGTATCGTTCAAATAAATGTTGGGTTCCTTTTAATGGGGTATACTCTTGAAATAAAACTGTATCGAGTAATGTTCTTTTTGAAATGCGTGTAAAACGCGAAATCCTCAAAATCACTTTATGCGCATGCGGTTTAACAACACAGCGAATTCTTCTCTTTTAATTTGTACACATTTGCTAGGATTTACTTTGGCCGCTAAGATGTAGCATCATCTGCAGTTTAGTGTGCAACAAACTGTATATCGCTTATAATTTGCACAAAGTGCATACACTTTTTATGCGCATCCGATTTCACTATCATCCATGAACAAATACATCGATCTAAACCTATTTCGATAAAATCCATCAAGAACCGTGGATGTATCATCACACACTATTTTTGGGATAAATCGGATAAAGCTCCCATGGCACTAAATTTTTTAAACCACTGTTTTCTCAAAAACTCGAGTGATGTGTCAGTTTCTTCATTGAAAAGGAAACGATCCTCAGAAAACGCGATTTAATCCGCGATATTTTCAAAAACATTTTTCGCAAATTTTTAAATTTTTGCAGTAGCCATTTCCGCCGTTCTAGTAGATGGATTTTTACGATCTGTGATTCATATGATCCGGATCGTCGAAAAACTAAAATATCGCGGGGTATCAGCACACTCAAAACGAAATTGTAAATACTGTACCCAAAAAATAGGTTTTTTAGAAAATATATCGCACTAAATTTTGGCTTTTGGCAGTAGATTACTCTGCTGCTGTGTGGGCTACATACTCAATATACATACCAGATTATGCGAAATCGCGAGTTCTTTAATCCTATAATTGGTTTTTTGAAATATCCGAATGCGCGTCCCAGTTACATAAAAAATACAAAAAACACCTGAAATCCGGCTTCAAAATGTCAGCATCGATTAAAGGTGGATGCAGTGGACTTTTTGGAAAGTGATACATTAGAAGTGTAATCTTCATTTTGTATTCTCCTACTTTTACTTTGGACAGATGTCCGTCATTTGAATGGTTTAATCAGAAATCGAAAAGCAATGTAAAAAACCTGTTTAGCTTCAACGTGTTTTTACCTATGTTTTTTCCTTTACGCGGTCGTAACTACCACGTAAATTAATTTTTTTTTGCTAAATTTTTGAGCTTTGTACAAAAACATCTAAATTAATCCAGCAATAGTCATAGTTACTGGTAAACTACAATAGTTCGCGTATTATAATAGTGCAAACCTTGGCTTCATGGAAACTAAAAAATTTTGACTTTTCCTCATATACTCCATACTATGGTGGAGGGTATAAAAATGGAATAAGTGTGCCTATGTCAATGGTAGTGGCAGTTTTGAGATTTTTCTTGGCCAGAAACTTTCATGGGTTAATATTGGGAAAACTATATAAGTCGGCCTTTTTAATAAAATATTTGCAATCCATATATTAAAAACGACATATTTGGTCGTGTATCATTTTATGTCGAAAAAAATCAAATATATCATATTCTAAAGCAATAAATGGGTTGTGATCGGATAATCAGTCTTCTGAAAAAAATCACACTCACAAAAATACGTTTTAAATTAAAATTTAAATAACTAAAAATATATAATTTTCTTCGCAGATATACACCGAACAAAAAAATCATTACACCCATCAAAAAAAGTCATTAAATTGTGGTAGTCGGAAAAGCTAAAAATAATACATTCTATTTTTTAGAACAATTGAGGTAAATTTATCTAACTCTCTGTTGGTTTTGAACACACGAACTTCTGATTTGTAGCCAAACCAACTACACACCTGCCACGCGTACGAACGTTAATGGTTGTTCACACAAATGTATTTACATCAACATTTTGCTAACAAAAAACTTCCGTGCCGTCGATGAGCTTTGAACACACAGCTCTAGGATTTATAGTCGAATACACAATGTGTAAACCATTATATATGTACTGCCTGATAATTCGGAGAGTAATGAGCTCACATTACTAGGTAATGCAGAAAGTAATGACATGTACGTACTAAAATTTTGCTAAACATTTTTACAAATATTAAAAAATGCAAAAACCGTTTATAATTTTTGTCTTAAAAGAAATTACATTGTGGAAACTACAAAAAAGAAATGTTTGAAATTTCAAATTAATTTGAATAACAACTAAAACCCTAAAGGGGAGTACACACTATCAATCAAAAATTACAGCCAACGTACTTTTAGGACAATTTTCCGGCAAATAACAACTTTTATTTAGCGAAAAACCTTTTAAATACAGTATATACGGTATTATTAAGATATTACAAAAGAAATTTTTCATTGAGGCTTTGATATTCACGAAATAGACTTCGATGACTGTCAGTTTTGCTTGTCAATGTGTACTATACTAAAAAGGCCTCGACACATGGCATTCTTGCTGAAGGCATATCTGATAAAAGACTAAAGACCACGTTTGACCTAATAATAATATTTCAGAATCACTTTTGAATTAGGTCGAGCGTGGTCTTTAGTCATTTACCAGATATGACTTAAGCAAGAATGCCATGCTTCTTATGTGTCGAGGCCTTTAGAATAAAGTGTGAAAATGGTATGGGTTTTAGATACATCTTTTCGTTATTCCTATTGATCGATCTTAAATCAGTGTTTGGTATCGTTCAAATTCCACAAGACACCATACAGTCTATGTACTATATAAATACAATTGAGCTTCTTATACCCTACAAATACCATTTTCAATTAAATCTAAAGCGTTTTCTCAAGCACACAAATTTGTTTTAATTGATAATAGCTTTTACTAATTCAACGGAGTAAAATCTGTAAATACCATTGAATTTCATCCATGTTTTAATTTTGTACTCATTCCAACCAACGGCTATTGACTAACGAAACGAATTGAATATTTTACATTTTTCAACAGCCTGCGAACGATTAAAGCGTTTTTAAAGAAGGATAACAAACACAAATCACAATAATAAATTTCATTTTACGTTAGGCCCAATACTCGATTTTATTTCAATTCCATTCACATTTCAAATGGTTCACAGTGAAAATCAGAGTTTATTTAGCGTCGTCGTCGTCCCCACGCCATAGACAAACAGCCAAACAGGATATGACAAAAATACGTGCTGGCAATGGAATAAACGCACAATCAATACAACTACAACAGCTGAAGTTCACACAAAAAATAAACCGATTTTATTCTCACCATTATGAATGGCAAATTTTGGCTATGGCAGCAATAGTACTCTGGATCCAACTAAGGATTAGTTCGAGCAAACGAATTTATTTCAAATGCCATACCAGCAGCACATTGTTGAAAATGTCGTTTTGTTGAATTTTCAATATTCATTTTGCCATCAAGGGGTTATACGGAAACGGATAATAATAACGTCACAAAGTACTGAAAGTGAAAAATTCTCACGTCGCAGATTTAGTAGGGTACAGCGACCCGGGGTACAGACACACAAACACACGCTCGCACCAAAGCACACTGGTACTAAACACTCTCGCGTAGTAATGGCATCCGTTTCCTTTGTGGCTGTGGATAAAATATATGTGGAATTTACATAAAAACTCATTTTTATGGAATTACCGAAGCAAAAAAGGGTATATAATACGCTTTTCTATGGAGCTGCCTCCCATATAACCTTGAAATAGAAATGTAAAACCATATGACAATCTACAAATGTGAATGAAGCAATTTCACCATAAAGGCATGGAAATTTGAATGTTAAAGACTTTAATTATAATAAGTTGCGCTTGTGTTAGATAAGAAGAGGTGTTGGTGGCAATCTGATGTCAGGCATTGAAATACATGATGGTATGTGGTTTTATGAAAATGGTTTATTTAAATGTTGGAATTTATTTCGAGTTGCATGATTCTATTTTGAAAATGTCAGACTTTGAAGTAATTTCGTATTTAATTGTGGATTCACTTTACGGTTAAATCAGTTAAAAATTTAGTGAGGCGTAGACACGAATCGGTTTTCTCCGAAGCGAGAGAAGAAAAAGTCATCACCCTAGAATCCATACTACACTATCATCCGGAGAAAACTCCCTTGTAGTGCGATTCTCTAACTCATTTTTTGAGTTACCGACAAAAATCGATAAAATTCACAAATGGTAAAATTTACATTTCACGATTTTCTTTGTCAAAGTAAAAATAGAAACCAACTAAATAAGGATCATCTCACCAGTGTATAACTTTTCAAAATTTAATCTGTCTCTACCATTAAATGATGCTGACATTTTGAAACCAGATTTTAAGAGTTTTTTTTTTTTTGAAAATTTCGTCAATTGTGTTCGCAAGCTGGTTTTTTTAAATATCATGTATTGGATTGTAGAACTCGCGATTCTGAGTTGTTTGATATATGTGTTGTGAATGTAGTCTACACAGCTTCGCAGAAATCTGTATCCAAATACGAAAATTTTGTTTTAACATTTTCGGGCCTAATTTTTACAATTGTTCGATTTACTCGTACTTGATTGCTAATTTCAGACTTTTATGTTGCAGATCTAATAAATCATTACTCGTGAAAAACCATCTACTAAAACGCGAGATACGAGAAATTCCAAGGTAGTAAAATCACCTAAAATTGTTTTTGAAGATATCGCACATATTATTCCGTTTTCTGGGGGTCGTTTCCACTGCAATAAAAGAACTGGTACAGCATCTTCGTTTTTGCGGAAACAGAAATTTAAAAACTTCACTGCTAAGGGAGCTATATTCATTTCATCCCAAAAAATAGTGTGTAATGCTACATCCACGGCTTGATCGCCTTGAAATATATATACACTAGCGGTCATCTGAATAGGTTTGAATTTTTTTCTTTTTATATGTTAAGGTATCTTCTTATGTGTTCGTATTGCAGATCCATACTATTTAGTTTTTGAGAGTCCTATACTATGCCAACATTCCCAAGAAAAAACTTGACGGTGTTGCCATATTTTCGGAAAGTATCCCAATTATAATAAAAAATGTACAAAAAAGTGTCCAGTTTTTGCGATCATCAGAATAGGTTTGAATAAAAAAAAATTGAAAAATTGTATTGCCCAAGCAAATATTGCGCAGTTTTTTGGTTTAGTTTAGTAAAATGGAACATTCTGATCAATCCTACAACAAATTTGACCCGCTTTATTTGGAACGTGGGTTCAATTCTCAACATGGAAAAGTTACCAAGAACTTTCAGATAAAATCAAGAAATATTTAAACAAAAACGTTTTATAAACTTGCTTTAAATGACTTTTTGATTTCGTTAGATATGTTCTGAGCTTCGAAAATTGTCTGAAAGCAAATACCAAGTGTAGCCATATTATTAGGATCGATAAATTAGAAAGGTCATTGAAAATAGTTGGTATTTTAGTTCAAGTTTCATTTTTTAACTAACCTTGCAGAACAAATTTATGCATTATCATGCTCACAAATCCACCATAGTTGCCCACATGTTTCATAAATATTCGAAAATTGGTATGGAAGAATGTTTACTTGACGACAATAAAGTAGAAAATTGTAATTCAAATTTAAGTCAAAGGGGCATGATATCACCGACTTTTATAGTGCTGTAATACCTATATAGTCAGGTCAAAAAGTTTTTTTCTGTTCATAAGTCATAAAACAAACACGAATAAGTACAAAAGAATGGACTACTGAGGTTATACAGCACTATAAAAGTCGGCGATATCATGCCCCTTTGAGTTAAATTTGAATTACAATTTTCTACTTTATTGTCGTCGAAGAAACATTGTTCCAGACCAATTTTCGAACATTTATGATACGTGTGGTCAACTATGGTGGATTTGTGAGCATGATAATGCATAAATTTGTACTGCAAGGTTAGTTAAAAAATGAAACTTGAACTAAAATACCAACTATTTGTAATGACCTTTCTAAATTATCGATCCTAATAATATGGCTACACTTGGTATTTGCTTTCAGACAATTTTCGAAGCTCAGAACATATCTAACGAAATCAAAAAGTCATTTAAAGCAAGTTTATAAAACGTTTTTGTTTAAATATTTCTTGATTTTATCTGAAAGTTCTTGGTAACTTTTCCATGTTGAGAATTGAACCCACGTTCCAAATAAAGCGGGTCAAATTTGTTGTAGGATTTATCAGAATGTTCCATTTTACTAAACTAAACCAAAAAACTGCTCAATATTTGCTTGGGTAATACAATTTTTAATTTTTTTTTGATTCAAACCTATTCTGATGATCGCAAAAATTGGACACTTTTTTGTACATTTTTTATTATAATTGGGATATTTTCCGAAAATATGGCAACACCGTCAAGTTTTTTCTTGGGAATGTTGGCATAGTATAGGACTCTCAAGAACTAAATAGTATGGATCTGCAATACGAACACATAAGAAGATACCTTAACATATAAAAAGAAAAAAATTCAAACCTATTCAGATGACCGCTAGTGTATATCGATGTAGATTTTCATGTAATCTTACATAAAAATATAATGCAGGATGTGAATTACTTTCAACTTCAAAACTAAATTTTACTGCTATGCCTAAATACGACCGTGTTCCCAGGGCGTGTGTGGTGAAAAAAGTAGAACACATGTATTCTTATGAGAACTACCGAAATACGTCGAGCGTATGCTTTTTGTAAGTTGAAAATTTTCAACTTTGACAGACGTACGATATGTTATTGTATGTATGTATGTGTGTGTTTTGTATTTTGAAAACAAAAGCCCAACAAAACATGAAATACAATTCATTGCAAAGGAAAATTATTTGTTTTACGAATGAAAACATTTAAGTAAGTTTCGGTCGCGGATTTTGTGTTTTAAATGTGATTTGGGACTCAACGTATTTGGGTAATACGGACGCTCAGAGAGCGTTGTTTTGGTAGGTTGGTGAAATATTTGTGTACGTCCCGTCGTTTTTTAGGTTTAGCAGTTATGCTATGACAATATTTTTTTACATACTCGTAGGAATAATTCTTAGCCTACTAAATATATATACTTTTCATACTAAGTGCTACTTACCACAAAACTCCTCCCCAGTCACAACGCTTGGTCTTTGAAATTCTTCCACATCGAAGGTTTCAGGTGGAACAATAAGTGGTTGTGATCCGTCCTCTGGATTGTCATCATTTATAATTGCCATCATTAATCCACCAATTTCAATTTTTGAGCCCTATTTACGTCGAGCAAAAATGTTTTCTCTCCACTGATTGTAGCGGGGAATGATCCGGTATAGGGAGGTTGCAATGAACAAATTTAGCTTGTTTTAATAATTTGGAATTGCCATGATGTTGGCCTTTCGTTGATTCGACCTTACTAATATTATCTTTAAATAGCGTAACTCATTCTGAATTTCAATTTTTCAAAGGTATCTAAAAATTGCTGCTTCCGCCATTTTATACGTGAAACTGACATCCCTTTCGAATAAAATTATGCAAAAATTACATCCGACAAAATCCGATTCTTCGCGATACAGCCATATTATCATAAACAGTTTGTAAGAAAATATCATGTTTCCTGATTTTGCCTCAGTTCACCAATTGATTTTATTTGACTGTCTGTCTCGTGTTATTTTTGTTAATGCTTTGTCGAAAACACTGCAAAAAGCTTGAATCTTATATAGATTTGCCGATAGATAATGCCTCTATTTTTGATTGTTGTTATATGTATGATGAATTCAACCTACAAACGTGTCAATTTATGACATAGTGTATATTACATCTTTTGAATTGGGACTTAAAAAGTGACCAATAGACTTCCTTTTTGTGAAAAAAGTTTACATTTTCATGATAATGGCTCTGCTTTGATTTGGTTGGCAGATGTTTTCAAATCTGAACCGATTTTTTGTTTAAATTGCTAAAACTGAACAGCGACCTCAGAAAATATCGCATATTAAAATTGAAGGCTATTCAATTAAAATATACTTGAAGTACTTTAATCCATGATGCAAATACCAAGTGACCCAAAGGGCGAATTTAGGTCTTCGTTTGCTGTCAAAACACATTTTTCAATTAAAAATAAATAATAAATATTTCACTTCTATCAAGAATATTTGCGTACAACATCTTTATTTTAGCCTGGCAAATGATATTTCAGTTTTTCTTGGGTGGCTTCTTCGCACAAAATTTTGACAGCACGTGAAGACTAAGGTCTGAATTCGCCTTCTGGAAAACCTTACTAAATCATATTTGCTTTAATCCTAATTATGCCACCAATAGTTCACGATCGATTTCTTGGAGTAGAATACGAGCAGTTTCCATTCATCATGAATGAGTTTTTTTTTGAAGACAGGGCTCATACCAGTATCTCTGCGTCTACCATAAAGAAGTCTCGGCGGAATCAACAGAATATGGCAAAAATGCAGGGTTTGCAAGCTGGTTCTTGCATACTTCATTTGCCTTATTCTGTAGTCCAAATTACTAGCATTTTATCGTTCTTCTTTTGACCACTTTTTAAGGCATTTAACATTGCTTTAGCTTGACGGGCTTTCCGAATCGACTTTTTCATTAACATTTTGGGACTATATGAATTGCAGAAAGAAACTCGTTTTGGAATAGGGTCATCTTGAGTAACAAAGGTATGTACCCCAAAAATTCAAGAGAACTTTCGCCAAATTCACATTTTTCGCCGTTGATAATTACGCCATAATCTTGTTACCTAGAGAATATGTTCAATATAAGCAAACATTAATCTAGTACTCATAAAACCTCTTAAATAAAGCGCTGGAATATTTGCGTAGTGTTCGCTATTCCAACTGCAATACGCGCAAATACAAACAGTTCCAACGTCGTAATTATCTCAGTTTTTCGGGACGTCTTCTTCAGCTTCAGGAATGCTTTGACCAGGTCAATGCTTGAAAGTTCTTTTTTTTGTCAGCTGGCATGTGTATACCAAAATTTCTGAATATTTGCATACGTCCTCCATTAGTTGACTTTTCCGATTCAATAAATTCATTCAGCAAGGCTTTCTTAAGCGTTTTATATTTTTCATTCTCCATCTCACATGACTTAAATATTGTTCTCCATGGAGTCAACTATAGAGTGGAATTCTGTTTCTTTAGAAAATATTCCTGCTGTTATCAATTGAGATGCCAATTGGATAAACCATCATCTTTGATTTTGTCGCCAAAATGGAGGAAAACGGAATATTTCAATGAATTTTTTCAGGGGAAAAGTCTGAAAATATTCGAATTTCTTCAGATCGGGTTCAGCAGTGTAGTACGGACACCAGTGTTCAAATTCAAAACTAAATGTTATTCTATGAAAATATTTTGTTGATTTTTACATAGGAATATTTCTTAGCCTACTTAGTATTTTTTGCACCTGAGATGAGGATAGATCATGGCCCTTCTTTAATCTTATCAGACCGTTACTTGTTATCTACTTACTTCTCTTCTGCATGCGTGAATCTCTAAAAATAGTTCAGTTGAGTGGACACACTTAGAGATGGTATTTACCCGCTAAATACCCACGCGGTGGATAAATACCGGGTAAATACCCATTTGTGGGTATTTATTTGGGTATTTACTATATTGAATCGCAAATACAACATCTTAGACCCTACTTCTGGGTTTGGGTTATGAAATCGATTCAAAATGGATAGTTTTACAATACTTTAAACAAGTGGGTAAATACTTGGGTAAATACCCAAGTGTTGGGTAAAAACTCATTAACTGCCGAACCACTTGACGTAGGCTTACAAAATTTGGATTACATCTTTCTTATGTCAACAGAACTTCTGGTACTGAACATGGGGTCTCTGGGTCCATGTTTTGATATAGCCCCCATATAACCGTACCTCCCGATTTAAGGTATTTTTTGTCTATTAGCCACATTTTACAATAATATTGGCTGTAGCTTGGCACAGTGAATTCTCAATGTGTAGAAAATATCCTTGCAAAAATTTGTCAATATAGGTCCACGTTTTCTAATAGCCCCCATATAAGGGTACCCCGATTTCGAGCATTTACCCAAATTTTGGGTAAAAACTCTTTAACTGCCGAACCACTTAACGTAGGCTGACAAAATTTGGCTTACATCTTTCTCATATCAACAGAACTTCTGGTACTGAACATGGGGTCTCTGGGTCCATGTTTTGATATAGCCCCCATATAACCGTACCTCCCGATTTAAGGTATTTTTTACCTATAAGCCTCATTGTACAATCATATTGGCTGAAATTTGGCATAGTGAGTTCTCAATATGTAGAAAATACCCTTGCAAAAACTTGTCAACATAGGTCCACGTTTTCTAATAGCCCCCATATAAGGGTATCCCGATTTCGAGTATTTACCCAAATTTTGGGTAAAAACTCTTTACCCGGGCGAATTGATTTTAGTTCCCATAGGATATTAGCTTATGTTACAAATTTTTTAATTTTTGAGTAAAATTTTAAGCTGTTTTAAATTGTTCAAGAAATATGTAAAGTAGTTGGAAGCATTACAGAGAATTATTAAACTACATTGGTATACTTATCGTTCAACATATTTGAAAATATAAAAATAATGAACAAGTTAGTCTTTTTGAGCAATTTTATGCATAGTTCTTGTTAAGTTTTAAGGTGTTGTTTAAGCGTTTAATCAGAATTTTAGGTTGACGGTGTTACTGAGTTCAGAACAATACGTTTATTTGTATTTATTGAACGTTTGTTTGTAGGTCGAATACTTTGGCTTGGCAACATCCAGAAAAAAAAAATTTTGCGACATTTTGTTTTTGAAATTTTTTATAAGAGCAATTCAACAATAAAATGTAAAACTGTTGCTTAATCTTTGTGGTTTTAATTGTTTGTATATTTTATTTTGTTTGAAATTTGCAATAAAAAAATCTATGTATATCAACCATTTTTTATGATATAATTTCTGTTCCACCGCAGTGTCGTAAATGTCTATAGGACAAAAGGATTTTTCTGTCGAATTTTTATGTTATGTTCGACCTTTCGAATGTTGATAAAATCAAGATTATTGAGCTTGAGGTCAATGTTTATATTTTATTAGCTGACCCTGGTGCGCTTCGCTACCCCAAATAAGGTAAAATATATTTTGACAAATTTATTTGTAGGCCAATTTTCGTCACTCATTGCAACTTTCATTAAAATCGGATATATAAAGCGTGTTTGGTGCATCAAATACATTAATCGGAGGAAAATATATATGAGAGCTATATCCAAATCTGAACCGATTTCAATATAATTTGAAAATTTTATTTCTAGACCCAATTCCGTCACACATTCCAAATTTCATTGATATTGGACATACATAGCGTGTTTAATGCATAAAATACATGAAATCTGCCGAAAATATATATAGGCGCTATATGCAAATCTGAACCGATTTCAATTCTAGACCATTTTAGACCGAAAAAAAAAAAAGAAAAAAAAAACGCTGAATTTCAGAAATGTTTATAGCCTATGTTACTTTCAGGCCATGTAGTGATATACGAGTACTCTGAAAATTTCAGGAACATCAGTTCAGCGGTTTTTGAGTCCATAAACTTCAAACAAACAAACGTACAAACATTTTTCTACTTTATATATATATTGATTTATTACATATTATTTCCAATATTTCAAAATTACAATGAATTTCATCTTCAGAGATTTTTCTGTCGATTACTCTTTGAATAAAACCAGAAGAAAACGTCATAGAAACCCACAGCAATTGTATTTTGGGAAGTACTTTCAATGGATGCACATTTCTAGAAATGTTAATTTTTCCTGCTTCGGTAAAGGACCTTGTGACGACAAACGATATCTAAAAACTGATCGGAAACAGGTTCATCTTCGTCAACATCTCAACAAGTACCACTAGATTTTGCGGACAGGAAAATACCCTGAGCCTGTGTGAATTGAAACTTTCATCTGTAGACAGATCGAATAGCCACTACACAGCCAAAATCCTTAAACCCAAAAACTATGCATTAGTATATTTTCAGAAATTTGTAGCCATTTCGGACGTATGAACTTGCAAACAAAATAGGGATTTGTATCATTGATCACAAGTGTTGCGGAGGAGGTATGGAGAAATGGGCCGGACCGACATAGTTCATTTTTGGAGTAGATCTTATTTTGGGAGTCATTCCTTTTAAAAGATATAGCGCCCACCAGTCATTTCAGTTCGCCACAGTATAATTTTCAACTTTTGACTCTTATGTCAGGAAATATGGACTTGACCACGAAAAACTTAATACCGCTCTAAACTGCACTTAAACAACTATTTTGAAGGTTTGTGAGGGAGGTATCATGGCCCATTTTCGAGCAAAAACTAAGTTTGGAAAAAATATTACTAAATCCAAAGTTTGGACCAAATCTGTTGCTCCGTTCAAGAAAACTCGCGCATACCACTTTAGCTAAAATTCTTGAAATTTGGGGGGAAAATACCAGAAGAAGTAGACCGAAAAGCACCATCTTCGAATTTTGTATATATAAGGCTTGCTGAAATATTGCGATAAACAAAGTTTGGACCAACGCAGTATCCGGTTCGAAAGCTGTCGTGTGCACTAGCCACTACACATGATTACCTTAGGTGTTCTTTACAGCTTTCGGGCCATTTCCCCTGGAAGTATAGACTTGCCTCTGAAAAACTTGTACGGTAGTAATAAGAGCCCCGAGAACACTTGTTGCAAAAAAGCAAAGCGTTTCCAGAGAGTTTATTTTATATTTACTTATAACTAATTATTAGCATAAAGGAAGTGAAGCCATGACCATTGAAGTCTTAAGCTTACACAGCTTATCCATAGAGGTCTTAAATGCACTTCGCTGAAAATTTTTGAAATACTCTTCGGAAGTTTGCCGAAAGAGTAGATAGATCAAAATATCACGAAGGCCAAATTATGGACCGAATCGGTTTATCTGTTTGAGAATTATCATGCTCCCCAGGCGGCTACCCAGACGAACGGACATAGCTAAGTCGACTCCAAGTTTTCTGAAACAGATTTCTTCCAAACACCTTTTGGCCCTAAATCCACATCCGATGAGGCACATTTTGGCTAAAGGCTGAGAGTATAAAAAATGTAGATTGGGAAAAATTGTGTTTATGGATTTTTGCTAAAAGAATGTATAGACCTTGGATTGGGCGACATAATTTCATTTTAAACGAAGTTAAGACTGGATTCCAGAGATTCCCTTGTTCCTGATAAATTTATGAGAAGATCCAGAATTTCTATAAGTGAAGTCCGACGATTGGACGCCAAAATTAGTCTATTGACAGATGTACGATTTGGCGACAGAATTTGTCATTTACATAACCGCTATTAGGTGCTAGTATTTCTTGATGGATAGATTAACTATTGCTCAGCATTAGTTCTCGGCCTTCAGAAATTCTTTGCGATATGTAGACATCGGGATTTTGCATATTTTTGAAAATTGTAATGTTAAGATATTTGAAATTTAAATGTTATGATATTTCTAAGGTTTTCCATTGTATTCGCTTTCTTTTGGCCTTACCGAAGTGATATCACTGAATTTCATAACATTCACTGTAGTTGTGAATTATTTGATAAATGACCCGCCGAGAAATATATGGGATTATTAATATATTCATTGTTTTGACCATATATTAACTGTGACATATTGTCAAAAAAGTTCTAAAAGATAAAATTGGCCAAGAAGTCTTGCGCCATATGAACTGAAAAATAGTATTGAAAATTATTTCATCAGTAGAATAAGTCTAAAATAAGGTTAGCATCTTTGCTAAATATGACATTTTCGCTAACATGAACTTTCAAAATTTTGCTCAGGTGGGCCCCCCCGAAATGAAATCCTGGCTACGTCCCTGCCCGGTATTTACCCAATTTACCGGGTGTTTACCCATTGGGTATTTACCCACTGTCCATCTCTAGACACACTCAATAAATTTTATGCTTTTTCTCTGTATGTTAACTGAAATTCAAAGTAATTCCTAACAGGCTTTTAATCACAAAAATCTACAATACATTAAACGGATCAATCAATCAAACTGTATAAATGTCACTATATATGAATTTGCCACGTGAAGAAAAGAAATTAAATGACACTAATATTTAAGGTAGTGTGAGAAAATCAAAGAAAGTACTTGAAGAATTTCTAATGACATTTTGAAAATGATTTATGTTCTAAAGACAATTAGTGACAAAATTAAGATTAGTTTTCCACTACATATTCATTGTAGTTTATTTCGCAGGAAATTTGTGGTATTAAACTTTGATTTATGATTAAAATAGCTATATATTTCGGTACTTTCAATTGGTCTTCCAGGTATATTTTCAATTTCACATTAACAAGTCAAATTTATTATCTGCATATAAAACCCGGAAGATTAACACATTTAAGCCACAATCTCCATATTTAAATCTGTACTGGACATCAATAAAAACTGATTAAGTTTTTAAAATAGACTGCCAATTAAGTTATATTTAATAGTAGTATATTAATTTACGTCGAACTAAATTTTTTTCCAACATCATGGTATTACAAATTTAACATGTACGGATCAAGTTTCATAAATATACATACTGACCTACTTCTCGTTACATGTTTTTGTTTTGTGACATCGATAATACAATGCTATTGCCAATTTATTGGAAGTGGAGGACTAAAAGGAATTATATGTCAATAATGATTGATATCATTTATTCTGCATTATTAAAATCCTAGCTATTTTTTTTTTTTTTGAAAAATATACGCATATATGTACGCCATACAAAAATACAACAAATGTTGTTTCACGATTTTACCCTGTTATAAAAAGCAGTTAACTCGAATTAGCTTAAACTAATAGTAGGTTGTTTCAATATGTTTAGATAATCAATTAACTGTTTTTGCTGTCTGCGTCAAAAATGGTAAAAATCTGTGGCAATGAACGACATTTTCAAAGTAAGACATTTTCTTGAAACACATCATATTAAAATGTTTTAAATTAAATTTTTGATTTCTTTAGAGGGATTCTTTAACTCACTATTTGACTGCCGACAAAAATCGGTAAAATATAACATAACAAACTTTGTCCGTAAGTTAGCGACCAAAGTAAAGCTGTCGCTAAGTCCTACCGATACCAACAGTGTTCATTCATAATTTTTCGTTTTAATTTTAACGATTTTTGTTGTTAACCAAACATGGGATACAGAATTCAAATACTGATTTATGTGGGAGGCGAAGCCAAAGAACTTAGCGTTTACATACTATAAGTTTTGCATATGATTTTCGATTTCGCTTCGGCTTTTATTTTATCTCATCAATCGTTGAAAAACGATTTTCTTTCATCTATGTCTTCAGTTTTGGGAAGAGGAAAAAGTCAGCGGGAGCCAAGTCCGGTAAATACGGTGGTTAGGTTTTTGTTTTTGACCATTACTTCAAGGTAGTATTCCTTATTGACCTACGATCTTGTGGCAAGAATTCATGATGCACCACGCCACTGCAGTCGGAGAAAACAGTGAGCAAATCCTTCACATTTGATCGAACTTTCGGTCTTGGCAACAGGGGAGATAGTTGACGAACTAGCAAAGAAAAGGTTCTGACATGAAAAGGTTCTGGCTGGTAATCTCAGGACGTATAACAGCGTCCCACAGTGGGAAAAATACCGATCTAGCGTGCAGAAAATCAAAAAATGGACTTGAAGGAAACTATGAAAGGCTAGTACAGTATTGAGCTAGAATCCTGACTGTACTCAACGCCATATTTAATAATTAGAAATAGTTAATCGGAACAGAATAACGGTACATTTAAAATTGGTATTTTTTACAATGTTAAAAATTATGTACCTTTTTTAGCTGTGAAATTGCGATAGACGTGTGAATTCTTTGAATATATTATTGCAGAATCTTTTGTATTTATGATATACCATAATGGTATTTAAATAAATTAAATAGTTTTGTACCCATAAGTCATTTAAATTTGGATGTTTCGGGTAAAATTAATGTAAGGCCCATTTTTTAAAAATCTTCAAATAAAATAGGGTTTTAGGTTAGGTTTAAGGATTCGCACCCATCTAGTAGTATAGGTGACTGCTTCACTCGGAGACCGTTGGTCCATTGTGTTCATCCTGTGTAAGTTATAGATGAAGATTTAAAGATGTGAGGATGTTGATGCGGTATGGTGAGATGAGGATGATGGGGTAGAGATGATGGTGAAGTATAGGAGATGATGAGTTGATGGTGCAGTGCTGATAGGATGAAAATGTAAAGATGAGAGGCTTGATGCCGAGGTATAGATGATATTGTGCTGGAAAAGTAGAAAAAGTCTGATTAGTATTTAATAGTTAAGGACCTTTGCCAAGCCATGATGGATGTTTGGCAAAGTTGAGTAGAACAATGGGATCTATGTTAGACAGGAAGGTCAGAGTGTCTATCTCATATCTACCTAGTGTTCGGTATCTCCTTGTTTGCAACAAGGGATACCTACAAATCAGATGTTCGACAGTCTCTATCTCCTCCGCATCTTCACATAGTCTGCAGTAGCCAATGCCACTGTCGTCCCATTTTGAAGTTAGAGATCTCACTCTGCAGTGACCTGTTAAATGTCTCACCGCGATTTTCATCCTTTCAATAGACAGCGGAATCCTATGCAAATGCATATATGGTTAGGATGGTCGTAGAGAAAATCTGATTAGACAGAAACTCGTAAACAAATTAGGGCCAGAAATTTTTTGCATATTTTGCATATCGTGCATATTTTGACATATTTTCACATGTCTGCATAAAATGAGCATATGCAAACATATATTCAAGGAATTGTGGTCTAAACATCCCACCGAAATGGCTGAAATTTGGTATTAAGTCTTCGTTAGGGGTATGCAACTTTACAACTGAAATCTGTCCGCGTAGGTCCACGTCTTCATATAGCCCCCATAGAACGGTACCTACCGATATTCTGTATTTTGAAAGTTGTAGCCTCAATATCCTACCGAAATGACTGAAAATCGGTATTTAGTCTTCGTCATTCCACGTCTTCATATAGCCCCCATAGAACGGTACCTCCTGATTTCTGGTATTTTGAAGTTTGTGCCCTCAATATCCCTCCGAAATGGCAGAAATTTGGTATTAAGTCTTCCTTGGGTGTAAAAAAATTTCCACTCAAAATTTGTCGATACCTCCCGATTTTCGGTATTTTGAAGGTTGTGACTGTGGTTATACATTTCTCTATTTTATTGACTTGTCTGAAGAGAATTTTAAACAGAAAAATTGTACAAAAAAATTCAAAAATTTATGCATTTTGCATATGTCATATGATGTGCCCTCTCATTGAAGATCTCCCGAAGTTTGCTGATGTAGTAGCACATCGGTGGCCGGACGGTTTCATCAACTAATAAGTCGATAGACTTAGAGCTACCTCGTGCTTCTTCATCTGCTACCTCGTTTCCCATAATAATGACCCGGAACCCAACGTAGCTTTACGATATCGAGTATATCCTGCAGAGCTTTCCTGCAATCAAGAATAGCTCTTGAATTCATGGTTTTGATTTGAGAGCCTTGAGGGCCGCTTGAGTATCGACATATATAGTCACCGGTCCTGTAAGACTGCCTTCAAGCCCTTTCACCAATTCAGCTGCTTTCCTGATAGCAAGAATCTCCGCCTGAAAAACACTACATTTATTGCTGAGCTTGTATGAGTTTTTAATTAGTGGATTCTCGCAGTAGACGCCAGCGCCAGTACCTTCTACAATCTTGGACCCGTCTGTATATATTGCCAGACCGTCCAGAGGAGATATGCACTCAGCACATGCGTCCCTGCTTGGGAAGATGACGGTTAAGGAGTCAAACTTGAATGAGGTCGGCATATAATCGCTTACGCTTTAGATGGCTATGGGCGGATCTGTTTGATTCCTACAATCTCCACCATACTCCTTTCTTATCTATTTTAAGGATGAACACAATGAACCCCCGTGTGAGGAAACTGACTTCCGTCCTATTTCAGGGATTTTAAGTTTTATCAAAGATATAATTAGACATTTAGGGTTCCTTTTGGTCAAGAAATTTTTCATCCAAAAATCGTGTGGTATGCCTTCGCTTTGGAATATCCCCCATATAACAGTGCCGTCTGATTTTAGGTATTTTGAAGTTTTTGTCGACATTTTTGGCCCAAATTTAATGTAGTTTGGCATTAAGGTTTCGATGCGATGAAAAAGGAACATCCTCGCCAAATATCCTCTGCTCCAAAAATTTTGGTCTTAGGTCTACATATTGTACAACGACGTTTTCGGCTTAAATTTGATGTAATTTTGCATTAAGGTTCCAAGTGGTCATGATCAGGTTCGATGCGGTGCATTGGTTCAAAGGAAGTTCGAGCTTTTCATCAGCATTTGAATGAATTCCATCGATCCAATAGAGATTTATTTTCTGCTTTTACTCTCTAGATTATTTCTCACTAAATTATGTTTACTCTCGTATATACTCATATGGACAATGTTGCACGTTCTTTTCTGCGTTACCCTCTTATAAAATTCAGACGTGATTCACCTCAAAATATGTCATGTCAGATCACTTTCACCCATGATTGAATGGGTCTTTGGTATCGAACAGTTAGTAGGTTATCCTCCAAAAATAGCGGACATTGGTCTAACAGTACATTTGTACTTTCGCAACAGAAAGAAAACTAATTATTTCATTATTCATATTGTTCAGAGAGTTCATAAAGTTCCAACCGGCTCAACCAAATGCTTGTTTACTTGTTTGTTTTTAGTTCATCTGCGAATGGTATTGAATAGGTATTGGCTGGATGCTGTTGGACGAAATCGCTATTTTATAGCATTCTAATATAAAACAGTTGAGAAAGAGCTACCCTACGCCACTATTCCAGGGTATAAGTTCACAGCGAAATAATATTACATTTATGAAAAAAGCTACTTCTTAGATTAAATATTTTTTGAACATTCGATCATCGACACGAGAACATGAACCGAATTGAAAATTTAAAATTAAAAGAAAGGTAAAGGGTTATGAATTTCGGTATATTAATAGGTGGGTCTAGTACTTGTATTACCCTTTCCACAAAGAACACAACCCATTGCATATGTTCAATCAACACAAAGTGGCACAGATGTCATTTATTTGTCATTGTTTTTGTTTTTAAATCGATTTTAATAAATAAGCAATAAGTTTACCAACAATTTTACCGATTACTATTTTCAGCCCAGATGTTGTCCCGATATGGATATATGTTAGTCCGTACTTAACGCACACACAAGCAGTCAACATCAACAAAGCGGTATTGTATTATTCAAATGAACAAAAAAAATTAAATTTTTCAAAAGCAAAAATAATAAAAATAGTAACTGTGGAAATCTGTGTGGCTTACCATTTAACAACAAGTGGAAGTGATTTAAATTGTGCAAGAGAATATTAACAATAAAGCAACAAAAACAACACCAATATCACATCAACAACAAAAGCGGCATCATCACCATTGGCGACATCATCGTCACAATGACATTTTCAATTGAATTAAATGTACAGAAATGATCGCATTACAATGATTAAAGAGTTCAGCAGCAAAGGATAAAAGTAAACAAACACATCGACGACGCACATACACGCGGTTCAATTTAATTATAACAAATTAATATGTATGTATGTATCCTGCTACATACAAACAACATTGGCAAAGCAAAAAAAGAGAAAACAATGCAAGTGAGTAGGGACGAAATACGATTCCCCGAATTGAATTGACATATTTATTATGCACACACATTGTGCAAGTGTCGCTGTATTCAACAAAAATTCAACATCACACACTACCAACACATTAACAATTACACGTACACATTTACATTGCCACAAAAGTGCACAGATTAATTGATGTACTCGAATGTCCTCTTGAGAATTGTGAATGACCCATAATGTACGCTTTTGTGTGTATGCGTCCAACGAAGTGTTTAAAAAAATATGTATAATAACGATAATAAGTTAATTGTTAACAAACAGTGAACATGAAGTAAAAACAACAACAACAACAAACGCGTACAAAATACATTAATGTTCAACCACAGCAGGTGTTTAGTTCCTGCGGATTAATACTTATCTGCTAAGAGGAATTAGTTTTACAGGGTATTAGAGGGCAGCTTGAAAATAAAAACAAAATCAAAAAATATACCACAACACCTTATTGTATTATTTTTCGTAACATTATAATAGTACCACAAATACAAAATACTTTCTTAATTTACAACGCAAGTTAAAGCGGGTATTCTACAGCTTCCCACCACAAGCATCATCGCCATCACCAGCCGCCAACCAACTTTATTATTATTATTATATTTTTCCTCCGGCCGGCAGTGGTGAAGAGCAAAAGGACTGCCAACATTTGTCAACAAAATAAATAGCGACAGCAGCGAACATGGCGACCATAAAGTTGCTTATTATCGGTAAGTTTATTTTTGCAATTAAATCTTGACAATATCAACAAAATTTATGAACAAATATAACACACACACACAAACATACAAAAATTTATATTCCCCAATCACCTTGATTTTTGGTGGGATTTAAATGGCTGCTTAAGCAAGTTGTAAAGGACATGAAAATATTTTATTGCACTCAAGGGTAATTTTCCAAGTCAATATTCGTATTTATTTCAGTTTTTTTTTTCGGTGCGAAATATACGAAATATAATAAACAGTGTGCGGCCTATTTTAAATAGGTCTGTCTTTGGTTATGTACAGATATGTTAAGGCTAAACAAAACGAAATAATGTATAGGGTATTAGAAACAGGTGTATTTTATTAACAACAAAATATATAAATAAAGGTTGTAGACAGCGAGACCGACTATTTAATACACCACAGCACCTATCGCCAGACATTTCATGGAGGGGATTGAGTTTTTGAATGAATAAACTAACGTAAGTTTGTCAAATTGAAAGTCAGTTTGAGAAACATACATACATTTGTCTGTTTACCCAATATTTATAATAGGTTTCTGCTATGTTGTCTTATAACTCAAAATGTTGACAGTTTCTTGACACATTTCTTCCAATTAAAACTTACAAGTGAACAATCCAGTTATTTCTTGGCGACCAAGTATATATTTGTTTAACGAGTGCCCTCTACTTCTTTAACCGAAAATCCACTTGGATATAAAAGAGAATAATAAACATTAGACCAAAATAGCAGAACATAGTTATGCTACTTACGGCAGATTAGGGTTTTATCATTTATCGTTTTCTATAAATCATGTAAATTTTGAGTAATTGGTTACGTGGCAAAAAATCTGCTTCGGTGGAATGTGAAATGAAATATATTAACAAATTTAAGAAAGCGTCAAGTTCGGTGGTTCTAAAATTTTTATGTTACGGTATCACCCGATTTATACCCTCAGCAATTTGACATTTAGGGTTTCCAGTGATCAAGAAACTTTTCCATGAAAAATTATAGATATAAGTTTACGTTTTGTTATAGCCCTCATATAATAGTGACTGCCGAAAACAGATATTTTGTTTGTCTGTGGTAATGCTGCTCATCAATAAAATATTTCGGTATATTTTCCATTTTTTCGATCAAAGGCTCCAGAGATATCACGCCTTGAAAAAGTCGAATTATGTAAAAACTATATGCAAAGAAATACTCATAACTTCTTTAATATTGGTCCAATTTGGAAAAATTTTTTTTGTATTTGTTGTTGCTTTATCAGCTATTTAATAAATAATAGAAAAAAATTTGCACAGTGGGCTTAGGTGCAATTTTCGCTATTTAATATTTAAAATCAATTTTTAACAATGATTGGCCCCTTCGATTTTTTTGAATTTTTTTGTTTTTGTATTAAACTACGACCAATTACAATAATTTTAAGTCCTATTTGGTAGTGGGATTCGAACAATTACTATTTTTCTAATTTTTTTTTTTAATTTGTCAATAAAGTTTTTCTTTTCTAAAGTTTCTGCAAAATATGATATTTTACCAAAAACATAATTCGTTGCATTTATTATTATTTTGCTGTTGTTTTATTTAGGAATTTATCTTAAACATCTTAAAAACATCTTTATTTTTAGAATGGTTTAGAAATTGGTATACCAGCATTAGTGGGTATTACTGAATGAATTTTTTTTTGTGCCCGCGACATGTTTAAACATTACATATTTCATATTCCAATCCTCTTTCATATTTAAATAATCATCTTCTGAAGAAAATATCCCTTTAATATATGGATGCTCAGTCATATAATTCTAGAGCTGTAGTTATTTGATCATCAGTTTAGTTAGTGTATTGTCCGACTGGTACAACAATTGGTAATCCATTTTCAAAATCAAAAAATAACTCCGTTTTTACGATGTTTAAGATAATTTCCTAAATAAAACCACAAAACAGATGTTGAAAATTTTAATTTTTTATATTTTTGGTAAGGCCATGTTTATATTATAGACTTTTAACCTTCTCAATGAGGATTTATTTGACGTATACGCAAAGGAATTGGCATTTGAAACCCAGTGGGTTTGTTAAATCCGGTTATATATAAACGTACTATAAAATAACAATTGTTTCACACGGGTATAAAGGAAAAATTGTATTGAAAAATTTTAAAAAATTAAGAAAAAGTAGTAATCATATGAATCCCACTACCAAATAGGACTTATAATTTTTGTAATTGATCGTAGTTTAATACAAAATAATGTCAAGAAAATCGATGGGGTCAATCATTATTAAAAATTAATTTCAAATATTTTTTTTTTTTTTATTTTTATTAACTAGGTTATAAAGCAACAACACATCTTCTTCTTTATTTGCGCATCCGTGTTTCGGATATATGCGATCATATAATAATTACAGATTATTTTTTTATGTTTAACAAAAATGGATTTTTATAAATATAGATATCTGTTTTTGGCGGCATTCAATAAACTTCTTTCATTTTGATGTCCGGTCCATGTCAGAATATTTTTCAGCCAAGAAACTTCTTTTCTTCCTCTGCATGGTCTTCCATCAACTGATCCCTTGATAATTTTTTGCAGAAGAATATATTTATCATTTCTCATGATATGTCCCAGGTATGACACTTTTCTTGTTTTAACTGTTTAAGGAGTTGGCGATCTTGACTCATTCTTCTTAGTACCTCGTCATTTCTTATGCGATCTGTCCACGTTATTTTAAGTATTTTTCGGTATATCCAAATTTCAAATGATTCCAGTTTTCTTTCATCTATCGCCAACACATACAAAAAAGATTTGTTCAAATTGGACCAATATAAAAAAGTTATGAGTATTTCTTTGCATATATAGAATTCGACTTTTTCAAGGCGCGATATCCCTGGAGCCGCTATATACTGAAATGTTTTGTTGATGAGAAGCATCACCACAGCAAAAAATAAAGGAAATCAAAAAAAAAAAAACTCATTTTAAAAAAGTATCCGATTTCACTCAGAACTCCCCATATTCACACGGGGGAAATATGCCTCATCGAAATAATGGTTTTAGACCCAAATATGTTTGGACAAATTCCGTTACGGACAATATGGAGTAGATTTAGCAATGTTCGCTCGTCTGTCTGTCCGACCGTCTGTCTGGCTGGCTAGAGCGCATGATAACTCTCGAACGGATAAACCGATTTGGTCCAAAATTAGGATTTCGTAGTATTATGTTCAAACTTAGTTTAAGTTCGAAGATGGACCATAACGGTCCACTCCCTCGGGTACCTCCCCCACAAAAGTTTTAAATGTTTCCCAAAATTATGGCCCCGATAACTCTCGAAGAGACTTACCGATTGGGTGCATACTTTGAACGTTGCACAGTGTCCAAATGAATGGATTTTGACCTAACCTTGGGTTCTCATGTTTTTGGGTGGCTGGCTTCATTTTTCATTTTATTTAACCCTCATACGGTCATTAAAGTCTTTTTGGTCCCTTCTCCTAAAATATGTGATCGTATTAGAACAAAATATTCTACAAAGTTGTTCGCCATCAATTTTTACTATAGGTCCTAGAATAAAAAAAAATCAAAACCAAAAATCTATATCTTAGCTAAACTCAAGAATATGCAAAATTAAAAAACACACTTTAGGGTTAAGGTCGTACTTCATGTGAGTTTTGATAAAATTGTCATACAAAACATTATTCTAGAAGAATGGCGTCAAACACAAAAATGTTTTTCGCTAAATTTCACTATAAGTCACCAAAGAAATGAAATCTCTATTTGCATTACTTACCAAGGAAATGTCGGTATCAATTATTCCAAAAAACCAAGCAACTTAAAAAGCTTCTACAATTTGTACAGTTTTGGAAATATTTGAGTAAAGATTACTTGGAATCCTTGCACTTTAGGTATATGGTGTCTTTGGCAACTTTACTGACTAAAATGCGGGGAATATTTTTCTTAGAAAAATTCCCCAAATCATTAAAATTTCCTATAAAATGTGATCGTCGTATTCGATCAAAATATTCTAGAAATTTGTTCGCCAAAAAATTTTACTCTAGGTCCTAGAACACATCAAAACTCTAAATTTTACTTAAATGCCAGGAAATTAACCTATATTATATTCTAACATTCTGAATGAACCTGCAAGACTAAGGGCCTGTTTATGTATGTCGACAAGAAAACGAATGCGCAAGAAAAACTACCAAATTTGATTGTGTTTTTCAAATTTGTTTTTTGTTTTGAAGCAAAAGCAAATGAAATAATATTTCAAAAACTAAAGTTTGGGTGTCTTTCATGCGCACACATTTTCGTTTCGAAATACATAAACTGGGGGTAAATATCACATAAAAACGAAAAGTGAAAATATGTTCAGGATGTTTCGATGAAAATTGCTTAAGAACTCTTCCCTTTTTATGAAATTATAGGATACACAGCCCAAGTCGATCTTACTCACAATTTTCATCATTTATTGTGAAAATGGACCTTGAAAAAAATCCACAAGTGCAGATATCAATTTTTAAAGAACTCGTACTTTATTGCCTAAACTGGACATCATAAATACGTTTCACATAGCTTTCATTACAATTACAAAATAAATATTTAAAAGCCGTTGTTTATTTTGGATATTTTCATAGTTTTATAAACAACTTAAATATTGAGACAAAAAAAAATACCAAATAGGGTCACTTTGGCCTGTTTTTATACCCACTTATTAAACAAGAAACGTATATATTTTTTCATAACTACATGCAGTGGGATCCTTTAAACAATATTTGACCCTATTTGGTGTAAATTGATAAAAAAATGTCCCGATTTTTGTCCACGTATTTCGGAAATTTGGACACTGTGCGTCGTAATATTTCTACCAGACATAGATTAAGTTTAAATATAGACTATATATCACTCTTTCGGGTACCTCCCACACAAAATTTCGGAAAAGTGCAGTTGTCTGAAGCGTATGACAATTCTCAAAGGCAGACATCGGTTTGCTCCATACTTTGCACATCGTAATATTTCTACGAGACATAGATCAGGTTAGAATATGCAGTATATATGTATGTTTATCAACTCTTTCGGGTACCTCCCACACAAAATTTCGGAAAAGTGCAGTTTAGGACCTCCTCTCGAATCGTTTTCATTTTTCTTGCAATATGTTGCACTCAAGGCCCTTATTACGATGATACAAATTTTCAGTGGCAAGTTCATACTTCTTGAGAAAATTACCCGAAAGCTGTAAAAAAACCCTACTGCCAGCATGTGTAGTGGCTATTGCGCACGACAACCTTCGAACCGAATACTGCGATGGTCCACACTTTGCATTTCGTAATATTTCTTCGAATGTTAGACGAAATTCTAAAATGGTGCTTATAGGTCCACTCCTTACGGTACATCCCCCACAAAAGTTCGAAACTATTTGCTAAAATTGTACGCGCGATATCTGATAAACGAGCAACTCTGATTTGGTGCTAACTTTGAATCTCGAAATGTTTTGTCCAAACTTCGTTTATGTTCAAGAGTGAGCCCTATCGTTCCACTCCTTGGGGTACCACCCACACAAATGTTCAACATTTAAGTGTGGATAAGGGTCTGTTCAAGGATTTTTTGGAAATTTTTACGGAAAGTACTTCTATTAGCCCTGTTTACAGCGATATTATGTTTTTCGTGGGTAAATCCATGTTTTCTGATAGAATGGTCCAAAAACTCTAAATTACTTGTAGACTTGATATCTATCGAGAGGAATGGCTTTCCAAATAAGGCACACTTGTAAAATGGACTATGTCGGTCCACTCCTTTATCTACCTCCCCCGCAAAACTTTTGAGCTCTTATCCTAATCTATATTTTTGCCGGCAAGTTTATACACCCAAAATTGTGAAAACTCCCTAAATACAAAAAGTGTTTCACACACAGTGTTTCACAGGCCGACTGATACTTTTTATACCCTATACCACAATGTGGAAAAGGGCAGGGACGTACGCAGGGGGGGGGCACGGGGGGCCCGGGCCCCCCCCGAAATGGTTTGGTCGAACAAAATTTATTAAGCTACTGTAACCAATTATTAAATTTTTTCTTTGTCATAAACATTTTTTATGTTAGGAGATTTCAAATGAAAACTTACATATATATATTATATATATGAAGTTTCTGTACAGAAAATGTACATCAAGTCATGTAAGATTTTTTTTTTCAAATTTTTTGTTTGTATACTCCTTTTGGGAGAAACTTCCAATGAAATCTGAATTACGTCTTCATGCCACATCAATCCACTATTAAATACGAATTCGTTAATGAATATACTCCATATTTGTTATGTCTTATTCAAGCTATATTGAGGTCTCGAGGGTTTACACTCATCCTGAATCCAAAATAATTCAGTATTGTGGGAATGGAGGTGCATGAAACATGTCTATTGGACAAAATGTAAGAAGCGTTTTTCGTGGACTATATATTGAAAGCCAATTAGAAATTTGTTTCGCTGCCTTCACCAACAATTTTTTTACTTGTTGCTAAGCAAGAGGAGAAAATTATGAAGAAAAATGAATTTGTGTTCGTCAAAAACTGCTAAAATCTGCTATATGTAGCATACTCACTTGCATTTTTTCCCTATAATTGCACATATCGCTCGCGTTTTAAGCTGCGGAATGAAATTTGACTTCCCAACTTAAAAAGGTTAATACACAAAAAATAAAATAACTATTGGGATCATCTTTTGTACTGATTTTGCCAGATATTCGTGCTAAATTTCTGTGCAAGATCAAGCATGATTCGAATTGTTTTAGTGCTTTATAACCTCAAAAAACTTTTTTGTTGATTTATGCCAAACTCCTAGAAAACAGGCTGTAACTCGTTGATTTTTAGAGATATCAACATGAGAATTTGACACAAGATAAAATAGAAGTCGTAGAAAAATAGAAATTGCTAACTCAAAAAACCCGTTTTTTGAGTTATGCCACTCTTTGAGTAAATGAGCGATATGTTTGGACGGACAGCCCGTCCGACTGTATCTCAGTTGTCTGGTAGGCTGGAACGCATGATAACTTTCGAACGTATCAACCGATACGGTCAAAGTTTTGGATCTCGTAAAGAAAAAAATTTCGCTAAAATGGTAGTAATCGATTCGATCTGAACTTTGCACATCGCAGAATTTCTTCCAGAAATATATCGAACCCAAAATTGATTATATCGGTCTAGTTCTTCAAATAAAATTTTTTTCCAAATGTACAACAAGTTCCAAGAGAATATGTGTGGCCAACATCTTCATGTACGTCCCTCTCAAAATTCAACATAAGTGAAGCTTAAGACTGATCCTTTGGACTTTTTTGACATTTGTAGTCTTGTTTACTGCGATATCAAATTTTGAGGGGGAAAGTCCATGCTTCAAAGCTCAAAATACTAAGGAGACCAACTAAAATGGCTTGTGGGCGCAATAACTATTCATACTTACTTACTTTACTTAGCTGGCCTTTTACAGAACATTTGTTCCATAAGCCGAACTAAGAAAAAATCTCCAATCCTCTCTGTTTGCTGCTGTATTTTCCCAATCTGGGATATGTAGCTTTGTGATATCTCGTTTCACTTGTTCGCTCCAACGAAGCCTTGGCCTTCCAGATCTGCGAGAACCTCCATGCGGCCCGTATTTATACGCCTTTTTAGCGGGTTCATCATCACTCATTCTTATAACATGGCCTAGCCATCGCAATCGTTGTATCTCGATTCGTTCAACTATATTGATGTCATTGTATAGTTGATACAGCTCGATGTTCATACGACGCCGATATTCGCCGTCAACACAGATTGGCCCGTAGATCTTTCGAAGAATTTTTCTCTCAAACACACAAAGCACTGCCTTATCTGCTTGAGCAAGTACCCATGCTTCGGAACCATACATTAGCACGGGTAGTATCAGTGTTTTGTACAGTGTTATTTTTGTTTGACGAGAGGTGGCTTTATTCCTAAACTGCTTACTCAGCCCAAAGTAGCATCTGTTAGCCAACACTATTCTTCTTCGTATTTCACAACTGATGTTATTTGTTGTGTTTATGGCGGTGCCGAGGTAGACGAAGTCCTTTACTACCTCAAAATTATAGGTACCAACATTCACAGATGGTGCGGTGTTTATGGACATATTACGCGTCGATACCATCAACTTGGTTTTTACGCCGTTTACTGCCAGACCAACTTTAGCAGATTCTCTTTCGACTTTTGCAAAGGTGTCAGTTACTTCCTTTACCGATCGACCCATGATGTCAATGTCGTCGGCATAAGCCAGTAACATGTGGCTGTTCGTGTATATCGTTCCATTTCTTTTGACCTTCGCGTCTCGTATGACCTTTTCCAGCAGGATGTTGAATAGATCACACGACAGGCCGTCTCCTTGTCTGAAACCTCTTTTGGTAGTAAACTCTTCGGAGAGGTTCTTTCCAATTTTAACTGAGGATCTCGTCTCAGTTAATGTCATTCTACAAAGTCGAATGAGCTTTGCAGGAATACCAAAATCAGACATGGCTTGGAACACCTTTGAACGTATAGGGCTGTCGAATGCTGCTTTATAATCGACGAAAAGATGGAAGGTGTCGATCTGCATTTCTTGGGTCTTTTCCAGGATTTGTCTCAAGGTAAATATCTGGTCAATGGTGGATTTGCCAGGTCTAAAGCCGCACTGATAGGGTCCAATAATTTCATTGACCATAGGCTTTAGTCTCTCACACAATATGCCAGATACTATCTTATATGCAATAGGGAGCAGACTTATGCCCCTATAATTGGAGCACACAGTCTTATCACCCTTCTTGTGGACTGGACATAGGATGCTCACGTTCCAATCGTCGGGTACGCATTCTTCCTGCCAGATGGTGCTAACTAGCTGATGCATACACCTTATCAGCGTGTCGCCTCCGGTTTTGAACAGCTCGGCTGGTAGGCCATCTGCTCCTGCCGCCTTATTATTCTTCAGCCGGTTTATTGCTGTCCTTACCTCATCTTGGCTGGGCGGTATACATTCAATACCATCATCTGGGATTGGATCTGTGGTATCTTCGCCGTCTTCACTGCTATCGGATACCAACAGTTTGGAAAAATGTTCTTTCCATATCCTGAGCACACTATCTGTATCAGTTACCAAATTACCTTGTTGATCTCTACAGGACGATATTCCTGTACCAAAGCCATCAGTTTGATGCTTCACTCTTTGGTAGAATTTTCGGACTTCGTTCTGTCTCCTGTACATCTCCATTTGTTCACACTCCCTCTTTTCCATTTCTCTCTTTTTCCTGCGGAAAAGACGTTTCTCCTCTCTCCTTTTCTCCCGATACCTCTCTCGTGCGCTACGCGTTGCTACTGATTGTAAAGTAGCCCTATATGCCGCATTTTTTTCTTCGGTAGCAGCACGGCACTCCTGGTCATACCACGGATTCTTTGGTGGAGGTCTCTGGTATCCAAGTACTGATTTTGCGGCTGTTTGCATGGAGTGGGCAATATTTTGCCATTGTGCTGATATGTTATCGGGACGAGAAGCGCTATCATTAAGCAATTGGGTCAGTTGAGTGGAATATGCTGTGGCTATCTGTTGTGTTTGCAGCTTGGCGATGTCCAACTTTCGTGTTGTGTCTGTCCGTGCTTTATTTGCAACGTTTAGACGGGTACGTACCTTTGCTGCAACGAGGTAATGGTCCGAGTCTATGTTTGCTCCTCGGAACGATCGTACATCCAACACGCTCGATGAATGTCTTCCATCTATCACAACGTGATCAATTTGATTTATTGTTCTTTGGTCTGGAGACAGCCAAGTGCCCTTATGAATATCGAGATGCTTAAATCTGGTACTGCTAACTACCATGTTTTTTGCCGCTGCGAAGTCTATCAGCCTCATTCCATTGTCTGATGTTTCACTATGTAGACTGAATTTCCCAACTGTTTGTCCAAAGATATTCTCCTTTCCAATTTTGGCATTAAAATCGCCTAGAACAATTTTAATGTCATGGGCAGGACAACGGTCATATGTTTCTTCTAAGCTCTCGTAGAATATATCTTTGGTCTGTTCGTCCTTGTCTTCGGTTGGGGCATGAGCGCAGATAAAGCTGATGTTGAAGAATTTTGCTTTAAATCGAATTGTAGCAAGTCTTTCATTCACTGGGGTGAAGCTGGAGACCAGATGTTTTAACCTCCGACCAACTACAAAACCGCAACCAAACTCATGCTTTGTGTCATGGCAGCTATAATACAGTGCGTCACCTTTAGGTGTTGTTGTGACATCTTTCCCAGTCCATCGTATTTCCTGTATGGCAGTAATATCGGCTTTGTACTTTCCAAGTACGTCTGCCAATGCGAAGACTGCACCTTCTCTATAAAGAGTGCGAACATTCCAGGTGCAGATTCGCAGATCATGGTCCTTAAAACGTTTGCGGGGTTCGTCAACTTTAGAGGGGTTTGTTTTTCTTTTCTTTCGTTTTTTCATAGTAGTCTGTTTTTTCTAGGGGAGGGTTACTAACCCGACGCCCAAACCCAAGTTTTTAACGTTCTTATGGGTGAACGCGCGGCACATGTTAGCTCACTACCTTTAACGGGTGTTAAAGGCAGTTCCCCAGGTGACACCACGGGGAGGTCAGTGTCCACTTGAGATGAAAGAGGGACCAAGATAAATCCTGGGCTTTGCCATGTTAAAACCGGTCAGGACCGTTCCTTGGTATCTTCCATCCCCTACGTCACCCAAACTATCAACCAATAACTATTCATAGATGAGAAAAAAAAACAAACAAAAATCGCCGGAGGAATTTTCAAATAAATCGCGATCAAAGTTCACATTTTTGGGTTATTTTAGGTTTTCACGATTTTGCGTGGGAACGACAAGTCCTATCGAAATGGGACTAAAGAAAATGTTAAAGAGGATTTTCACTGCTAAAACATTTTCCTTAGTTGCCTTTCGATAGGACTTGCCGCTTCCAGCAAAATCCTGAAAATCTAAAAGAACCTAAAAATGTGAACTTTGACCGCGATTTATTTAAAAATCCCTCCATCTATTTTCCCAGGTGTAAGCCGTTTTCAACTAAAGTTAGTTAAGGACACCATACATGACATTGTTTTATAAGGAGGCGATACAGTCAGTGTATTGTCCCAATTTGAACTTCTATATCTCAAAAATTGTAAAACTTAGGAAAAAGTAGTAAAGGCCAATCTTGTAGAGAAAAAAACCGTGAAAACCTAAAAGACACCTAAAGATGTGAACTTTGACCGCGATTTATTTAAAAATCCATCCAGCGATTTTTTTTTTTGTTTTTGGATTTTTCTCCTATCTATGAACATTGTAGTTTCAGAAACCGCAAAAACTTCCCAAGTGTAAGCACCTTTCAATTAAAGTTAGTTAAGGCGTTCTTTAACATTATACCAAAAGTAAAGAATGCGGCCGGAACAACAATCATGAAAATTTTCGACTTATATTATTTTGTCACGACTTAGCTAGAGTTTGCCAATTGGTTTCTGAGATATTTGATCGACCATGCTGTGGCTTAGTCCAAACATGAGTTTTGTAGTCTCAAACAGTACTCTGAGAAGGATTTGGAGTCTATAAATCGTAGTCTGTATCGTCCGTTTTTAAATTTCTAAAGTTTTTAATTAATCAAATTTGGCGTTTTTATGGCATTAAAGAATAGTTTATTCTTAGGTTATCGACACAATAGCTAGATATAGAATTCCAATCTGTGCTCGCAGATTCGTGTTATTCTTCTTTTTAAAGGTAATTAATTTATAGAAGACGTATTGGTATTTCGATAGGTAATTAAAAAAATGAGGCGTTATGTTCGGGTCGAACTATACCCCTAAACCCTATAACTCCTGTATAACTCAATTCGTCCTTCTCGCGAATATAGTTAAGTAGGGATTGGATTAAAACGTGGATATATTTTAACCACTTTCTGCATGGAGGCTCTTTCACAAAAAGGAATCCCAAAATCTGCATTACAGCTGATATTCTAAAAATTAAATTAAGAGCTTTGAAATACTGAAAATCTTGCGATAGCAGAAATAATGGCAATTCTCTGTACTTTTAAAATTCTGGGATATGCCATAACGTTGACCTATATTTTTTAATCATATAGGTCCAAAATACTGAAAACGGGGCGCAACTTTTGTATGGCGACTATACCAAACGTTGTTTCAATTTCAATTCTAAATATCTTATATTTAACTTATATTTAATACTCTGTAAAAAGTTAAAATTGTATTCTAAATATTGTGATCTTTCTCTACTGAATTTTTATACTTTGTGTCAATATTTCATAAAAAATCAACAGCAAAACCTTAAAAAAGCTTTACGTAAGCCTACACACCATTTTCAATTTTCATGATTTTTGGTCAAGTTGGGCCCCCCCCGAAATGAAATCCTGCGTACGTCCCTGGAAAAGGGTATTATAAGTTTGTTTTGGTAAAAATTCATGTAACACCGCGAAATATTCGTCGGAGACCCCCAATGTGGTATACCAATCTTCATATCTCGACGAGATAAAGCGATTTTGAGATGTGTGTCCGTCCGTCCGTCCGTCTGTCCATTATAAATTGTAAACACGTTCCAGGCCGCAATTATGGACCGGTCATCACGAAATTTTGTATGGAGGTCGGGTTCAGATCAGAATTGATCCCTATTCTTATTGGTGATGATCGTGAAATATTTAGCGGGTGAAATGGACCAAAAACATAATATTTATCCAATTTTCTAGCGGCTCTGTAGGTCTCAATAATAGTCCGATGAACGCGTAATTTTAAATAAGGTAAGAGTATATCACAAAGGAGAAGCTTGCAATTTGAGATGGCGATAGGATAATATTTATAGGGTTAAATGGACCAAAACTTTTGTGTGAAAATTTTTAATATACAGCTTATATCTTAATTCCTGGAAGTGTCATTCCGGACAAGTGAGATATACTTGAAAGTGGAACGCTTGACCTTTCAATTGATGCCAATTATATTGGTGTGCATGATCAGATAACAGAGTTACAGCCTAATATATTCCGTTATTTGTTTGTAGTATAATAATAAACTCGCTAGAAGTCGCAATTATACGTCAATAGTCACGAAACTTTGCACCGGGTAAGAGTATAGGTCGAAAAAGATGCCTACAATTTTGAATGATGATCTAATATTCTTTAGCGGGTGAAATGGACCATTACTTTTGTATGAAAAATATAAAAATTTTATTTTTGGTCGATATTTTAATTCCTTGAGGACATATATATTTCGCAAAGTAGCCTACATATGGGAAAAAACTACTGACCTATCCTCTGATGTAAATTGCAATAAAGTGTTTGCTAGATAACGGGCCTACTGCCTAATATATAATGGGTTCTGTGTAGAGAACCACATTTTTACCCCATGCTACATATTGTCTCTCCAAAAGTTTATGTAACAACACGAAATATTCGTCCTAGACCCCATATTTGGTATACCAAAATTCATATCTCGACGAGATAAAGCGATTTGGCGATGTGTGTCCGTCCATTAAAAATTGTAAACAAACTTAAGGCCGCAATTATGGACCGATTGTAACGAATTTTTTAAGGAGGTTGGGTTCGGGCCAGAATAGAAATGATTAGTTTTTGGTGATGATCGTGAAATGTTCAGGGGATGAAATGGACCAAAAACAAAATTTTAACCAATTTTGTAGCGGCTCTGTAGGTCAAAATAATAACCCGCAAAATTTTGAACAAAGTTTGATTCTGTGTTGTGCTGTCGTGAAGTGAAGATCGAAATATCAAATAGTGAAAAGTGCTTATTTGTGAAAGTAAATAGTGAAGTGATAAATCTTATCTGCCTAAAGATAAGTGGAGATAAAATTTTGTAGAATTATTCAAAACAAATTGAATAATTTTGGCAGTTTTTGTGTGGTCTCTCAAAACAATGAGAACCGCATGGAAGGCAGGGAGATGGACTTTTATATAGATCCTGGTGAAACGGCAGCACAAGGAGAAGTGGAAGAAGAAGAGTCGACGCCCAAACCTTTTAACGGCGTCAAACCTTTAAGAAGGCGTATTTCTGTGACAACAAATTTGACAGGAAATACAAATATGCAGACTTCAGAGTCGGTGACATCTATGACCATCGGCGTCAATGAAGCAATTGGCGGAGGAAACGAAGTTATGTCCGATGCAAGTAGCAAAGCGGACGGATTCTCCGGTGTAGAATCACGTAAACGAAGGAAGAAGAAGAATAGTGAAGACGAATCGTATGAAGTTATGAAACTGAATGCTCAAGTTAAACAATTGCAGAAAGCTCTAGCTGAAGCAAATGAGCAAATCAGCATATTAACGTTCAAATATGCTGAATTGGTGCAGCAGTCTAAGAATACTGCTAGAATACCTGAAGTTGAATCAATGATTATTAATACAACAGCCAGTCAGGGTGACTGGGCGGCTGAGGTAGCCGAAAACCTCAGCACGGCGTTGATGAATAATGGTACTGCACCGCCAGTAGTACCCAACAAGGCACAGGGCGAGGCCTGCATCACCCAGCATCAAGCGGACAAGAAGGTCCAAAAACAGCAACAAGTGAAGAAGGCAGAAGGTGCCAAGATCAGTTGCCCCCAGAGTACAGTGGCGGCGGCAAATATCTTGACGGCGACATCAACCACTGCAAAAGGCACGAAAGGTGCGGTGTCAGACGGAAAGAAGAAGACGACGAATGTTAAGAAAGATGTGAAATTGCCTCCAATCACGGTGTACGGAGTCAGCCAAAAGCAGATGAAGGACTTATTAGACCGAAAACTGGGCCGTGGTAAGTTTTCAATTGATATGGTTAGAAAAGACGTTATAGCAGTCAAAATAGTAGGGATAGAGAACTTCCAAGCTATTAGACAGTTATTAATTGAAAGAAATTATAATTTTCATACACACACTCCAAAAGAATTATTGCCACACACCCTAGCAATATATAGGCTATCAAATGAATTTTCCCAAGAAAGTGTCAAAGATTTTCTCCTTAATGAGACTGGCATTCAAATGGAGTTTATGGGACTACGCAATGTTTCAGAGAGCAAATGGCTTCTAAACTTAGGTAGAGCTTCCGACATTAAAAGTGTCTTTAAACTAAAGGATATCTTTGGTTGTAATGTCATCATACGCAGGGAAAAGGGTAAGGGTTTCATGCAATGTTTCCGTTGCCAAAGATTCGGTCAGTTGCTGCTAATTACGGCATGCCTGAACGCTGCGTTAAATGTGCTGAATCACATCGTGCAGCAGAGTGTCCACTAGCTTCAAAAGAGCAAGAATTGAGTGGTGCAGTAGAAAAACAGCCAGTTCGTTGTGTCAATTGTGACATTCAGGGCCATACTGCGGGTTCCCCCGATTGCCCAAAGAAGATAGCTTATTTAGCTAAAGTTGCAAATAAGAAGGTAGAAGCCGCTGCTAAAAAAGAGGCTCGCTCGGCTCATCTCGCAATGGTGCGAGATAATATTTCTTTCGCTGCTGCAATGGGCCCTCGTCCCAACCCCAAGCCAGCGGTGCCAGTTTCCAAGAAACCAATTCCGAGACTGGTCCCCCCCAAATCGGATATTGGCATGCCACCACAACCAAGTGGATACATGTTTGAAGCATGCAGAAAAAGATTTGGCGATTGTTTCTTCGAAACAATGGTCAAATTTAGGGAATTTTCCCCGCAATTTAGACGCATTGCGGCAGAGAAAGGAGAAGATGAAGCTGTAAAGGCTTTGCAATATAACATACTTTATAATGTCTAATAACATTAAATGTATTTTTCTCAATGCGAATTCGCTAGTTTCTATAACTCGTCGACATTATCTTAACAATTTTATACATTACCATAAGCCAGAAATTTTATTGATTGCTGAGCACAAGCTCGCAACGAGACATACTTTTTCTCTAGAGGGATTTCAAATATTTAAGCAAACGAGAGAAGACGGTGGTGGAGGGACTGCTATTTTAGTCAAGGAGGGTTACCGTTGTGAGAGGTTAGTCTTGAACACGGGATATATTGAAAGCTGCTGTATTAAGGCGTGGAGAGAGAATGGATCTCCCATCATATTCGCCTCCTTATACCAACGCCCGAGCGAATCTTTTCGACCAACTGACCTTGACCCTATATTAAACTTGGGTAGCTCTAATGAAGTCGTTATTGGTATGGACCTTAACGCAAAACACCCCTCCTGGGGTGGTAGCATCACAGACAGCAGGGGACGGGCTTTGGATAATCATCTTATCCATTATCCCAACTTTAAACCATACCCTGCCAATATCCCAACTAGGCCGAATTTCGTTTCTGAATCATATATTGATTTTTTCCTAATGACACCTGGAATTATACTGGAAACAGGTGATGGCCCATTAAGAGCCTTTGACTTCGAGTCTGACCATAGGGCCATTGAGACAATAATTCTCAATGGGAATATGGCCAGATCAGAAGTTCGCACATTTAAGAATTACAGCCAGATGAACGTGCATAATTTCCAAAGGAAGATAAGGCAAGGTCTTCAGACTTGTGTCTTGCCAACCAATAGAAATGTTAGCATAGAGGAAATCGATGAAACCATTGATCAACTCTCTACCATTTTCCATGACGCCATCGATACTACGGTTCCAACAATACGTGTGGGACACGGAATCCTTGGCCAATTACCTCCACGAATAACGAATTTCATTCGTGAAAGGCGTAGGTTAGTGCGAACATTAAGAAGAACTGGTGACCCAGACCGAATTCCCATACTCAGAGCAGACATTAAAAACATTGATAAGATAATCCGCGACTCCATAATTATTTTTGAAAGGGATAGGAAGAAAAGCTTTCTACAAAATATAAGAGTGGATAGCAAGACATTTAGCAATGTAAAACGAATGGCAGGCCTATCTAAAAGGGAACCTGTAGGAGACCTTTTAGATGCAAACTCAGATCGAATCTACACTGATTGTGAAAAAGCTGAACTCTTGGCTGGTCATGTTGAGGAATTAAACCATCCAGACACGGGAACTGACGACCGTGCTTTTAGGCAGTCAATAGGGAATAGGGTGAGGGAAATGGAGGATTATTCTCCATTGGTCACATTCTTAGATGTTCTTCCGGCTGACGGGTCTGCCATTGTAGACTTGTCTTGGGAGAATTATGGGTTTGTAAAGAAGGAAGATATTGGTTATGCTCTTTCGGTAAGACCATCCAAAAAGTCATGCGGACTTGATAATATCCCCGATATTGCATTAAAAAAGGCTGGAAACACCATAATAACCTTCATTGTGGTACTTTTTAACCATTGCCTAAATTTGGGATACTTTCCAAAGGCATGGAAATCAGCATTGATGGTTCCGATCCTGAAGGCTGGGTCTGATCCCGCCCTCTGTGCGAGCTATCGGCCCATTTCGCTTCTGTCTCCATTCGGCAAATTATATGAATTCATCATCCTGCATAGGATTAAGAAGCACGTGAGGATGAAAGGGACCCTAAAGGACACCCAATTTGGCTTCAGGCCTCAGCACTCGCTCTATCTGCATTTGCAGATTACGTGAGTGACGGTCTAAACCAAAAGAAGGGAACGATCGCAGTAGGATTAGACTTCTCCAAGGCGTTTGATACCGTCTGGCATGAGGGCATCCTTCACAAGCTGCAGCGGTTTGACTTTAATAGGCAAACATGCAGGCTTGTTGCGAGTTTACTAAAGGGTCGATCCTTTAGGGTTAAAGTGGCTGACCGAATCTCCAGTTCCAGGACAGTTAGAGCTGGAGTTACGCAGGGTTCTTTATTAGGACCCATGCTTTTTAATATATATGTCAGCGATATTCCTGACCCTCCACAGGGTGGTATACTGCTGACATATGCTGATGACGTGTTGTTGGCATTGCGAGGACCTAGAGCCAGCATCATAAATAACCGATTGAATATTTATCTGGAAGACCTACACCAATATTTCAGAAAATGGGGATTCCGACTAAATCCCAGAAAATGTACTGCGGTCCTTTTTAAGGGAAAACCAAAAGTTACATACCCGAATTTTAAGTCGTATATACCTACCATAAGGATAGGAGGAGTTCTGATTGGTAACTCCGATCGAATAAAATATCTCGGGGTCATTTTCCATAGCAGATTTGACCATTGCAGGCATGTCGACTATATGCTGAGGAAAGTAAAGGGGCTCTTCTTTGGCTATCAAAAACTGCTTGCTATGAGGGAGGGACTTTCTACCGATATAAAGTTTCTAATTTACAAGCAAATCATAAGACCTACATTAGCTTACGCCTTCCCAGCATGGTTTGGAATATCCTCCTGCCAAATGGACAGGCTAAGAAGGTGGGAAAGAAAAATAATCCGATCATGCCTGGGACTAGGCCCAACTATTCTTGAAGAATTTAGGAGCCCTTCATGCCGAAGAATTTACAGTGGTTATAAATGTGACCGAATAGATGTTTTCCTTGTTAAAGGAGCCCTACGGTTTCTTGAAAGAAGTACTGAAATCGATAATGACATTATCAAAGAATCCCTTGACTGCGATGATGATATTGAAACCATTATGAATTGGAAGCACTTGCCACCTGCAACCCTTCAAAGGCTTCATGATGAAAACTTGCTCTTCAGAGAGGGAAAACTCATTTTTTATCACAGAAGATTTAATAGTTATAATATGGAAGATACTGTGTATATTACTACACAATAGAAATAGCTTGACGTAGGAATAAGTGAATTACCACGGCCCAAAATGTAAATATTGTAAATATTATTTTGTAGTTATCCTTAGATGTAAGTTGTAAATAGTAGTTTAAGTTTTGTAGTTTTAAGTACTTTTATAAAAAATTTGAATTCCTTTTTTAATAGTTCTAACTTTTAAGGATCATTTAACTGAACTTTTGTATAAATATCTTAAAGCAGTCTTGTTGCAGTCAAACTTCAACATATACAAATTCGCAATTTTAGGCCTGAAAATGTATTAGGCACACATCAATATGATTAATTTGCATCTAGAAATAAGTCACAATTTCTTGTTTAGATATAAGTTTTTGAACTAATAAAATGTGGCTATGCCAAACTGTTGAACAAAGTTTGAGTTTATGATGAAGAAGAAGCGTACAAACAACGTGAAGATCAGAGAATACTTAGCGGGTTAAATGGACTGAAACTTTTGTGTGAAATTGGTAAAAATTTCAATAACGTAGCGTTTAAACAACGGAAGTTGTAGTACTACATAAGTGGGTTTCATTACATTTTAGTTTGTGTGAACTAAATTTTCCCTTCCTGCTACCAAAATGTCTTTGTCATTCTAGATTACTTTTTGGTTTTAGTCATAAGTATTATACATTGCATCTCTGATATTTGATAATTAAATTTTCACAATCATTGAAAAGAGGTTCCGTGGAGAGCGATTGTCCAGGGATAGTGGTATAGGGTATACCATGGTCGGCTCCGTCCGACTATAGACTTTTCTTACTTGTTAATTTGTTGTTTTGTTCAATATTTATTTTGAAAATTATGAGAAATTCAGTTAAATTTTTTTGTGCGTCATTGTTAACCGATTTAAAAAAAATAATAGCCTGTTTGAAGGATATTATTCACCCCTTTAAAAAAATTCGGAAAATTCGTTGTGAAAAAATAAGTTATGCCCGTTCAAACTTGAAAATATTAGAAACCCTGTTTTTCATTACATTTACCGTTATGAAACGAAAAAACGACGTGACCCAAAGGAATCAACTGTATTTTCTTGTCTATGAACCCCAACACAATAAAATTTTTGCATCAGAACGCTTAAATATTTTTCTGGTTTTTTGTATGGCATTTTCCGAAAAATTTGCACTGTCTCGAAGCTTAAACTGCCTGCTTTTGCGATATACTCGTTCTAGAGTGTTCTTAAAAAAACTTATTTTTTAACCAGAAAGTTGTGCACTGTGTGCTTTTTTGGTCTTCGTGAATGTTTCAGTAAGACGATTCGAATACCAATTCGTTCGAAATGCTACCAAACTTCTGCTTATTGAAATAAAAAATTGATTCAGTTTTGTTTTCAATGAAACAAAGATTTTCTACAACAACAGGAGTTTGGTAGTAATTCGTATGAATTTGTATTCGAATCACCTTAGTAAAACAGTCCATAAATCTTGCGGATATATGTAACTACTGCTATGTTATCGTATCTTTTTATTTTAGCTAGTTTTAGCTAGCAAAAGAGCAAACATTCAAAACATTATTTCCTATAGAAATTTTTTCAAAAATTACGGGAACAGAAAAATTGCAAACAATCTGGCCTTAAGGTTCAAAATCAACGTATCAGCCAATCGGATGCCAGCAATCAAGTTACTAGTTAGAACTTACCCAAATTTGTGTGTTGGACAATAGAAGAAGACAGCGCAGTTTTTGCTTAAAGAGAAGTATACGTTTTGCTACTTTTTGTAGTACTAACACAAAATTGGAATAATAGTACTAAATCTCCTATTTTGCTTGTTTTAGAACACAACTTATGTGACTCAAACAATGTTGAATACAAGTGCATATTTGGTAGAACGATATTCACATATGGAACCTGTTCATTTTTCAGTAGAGGCAAATAACTGTTGATACATAAGTAGTTACTCGGAAAACGTGAACGTTGATCATTATGTAATGTGTTTTAATAAAAAGTGCAAATGTCAAAATTTTAAATTAATACTCTTTTGTTAAATAGGTGCGATATGTATTATGATTAGTCAGCCGTATTTTATACTCATTTCTTGATTGATTCCCTGAAGAATCAGTCGTCAATGACAATGCTGTTGTGTTAGACTTTTCCCTGCTTTTTTTTTATATTTTTCTCAGATCCAATTGTTTAATTATACAACTCAGTGGGAACTCATTTGTTGTTGCTTTGATGTGTTAATTGTATGTATATATGTTCAGGTGAATTGGTTGCTATGTGTCTGCGTACAATCTCATTTTACGTGACTTTGTGTGAATGCATAGAGGGCCAATTGAAAATACTTCCTATGGCTTTATGATGTTAAGTATCAAAGAAGTTAATTAAATATTAAACAAAAAACGCAACTTAATTAAACTCATTAAAGGTGGTATATAACTGGCTGGTGTGTTAAATTGTTGTTTTCAAGCGCTACTTGTAGTTAAGTATGTACACACATTACTATTTAATTTTTAGTTTATAACAATTTCTACTTGCATTTAAAATTGTGCGAATTCTTATAAAACCACACATAACGGCAATCAATTCAAGTAGTGCTAGAAGTGTCAGATATATTTTAATTAATATTATTATTAGTTTTTAGTTACATATGGGGATTTCTGAGTGAAATCTGACACTTTTTCAAAAAGTGTTTTTTTAGTATATTTTCAGATTTTTTTTACTAACGGTTCCAGTGGTGGATCCACTGTGCACTGCTATAAAGGGATAATTGGCAAATTTTCAAAAATTAAGAAAAAATAGTAATTATTCGACTTTCACTACCAAATAGGATTTACAATTTTTATAATTAATCGTAGTTTAATAAAAAAATCAAGAAAATCGAAGGGTACAATCATTGATAAAAATTGATTTTGAATATTAAATCGCGAAATCGCGAAATACACAGTGGATTTTTTTTCTATTTTTTATTATATAGCTGATTAAAAACAAAAAAATAATAAAAATAAAATAAAGAATTTAGCAGTATTTTTTGCATATAAATTTTACAGAATTCGACTATTTCATAGCGCGATGTCTCTTGAACCGTTAGTCAAAAATATCTGAAACAAGTAAAAAAGTATCAGTCGGCTTTGCCGACAGAGATATACCCTCAGCCTGTGCAAATTGAAACACTTTTTTCACAAAAAACTTATGTATTTAGGGGGTTTCAAAATTTTGGTCGTATGAACCGACAAAAATGTTGATTAGGAATAAAGTTCAAAAATTGTGCGGAAAAGGTACTTAAAGGAATGGACCGACATAGACAATGGTGGAGCCATAGGGGGTTTTTACACCCTTCGGGCTATTTTCTCAAGAAGTATGGACTTGCTCCTGAAACAACTTTTACCACCGTAATTGAGGCAGCGAATGTAAGTTGCTTCAACAAAAATCAAAGTGATTCAATAGCAGGTCTTAAAGTGAACTTTTTCAAAATTTTGTGTAGGAGGTACGGGATGGAGTGGACAAATATAGTCCATATTCGAACCTGATCTATATCTGATATTATGAGAATGTGTAAAGTATGGACCAAATCGGTCACTCCCATCAAGAGTTATCGTGCGCACAATTTTCCGAATATTTTTGAACTTTTGTGGGGTAGGTACCTGAAGGAGTGGACTGATATGGCTTATCTACGAACTTAAACTAAGTTTGGAAACAATATTACAAAGGCCAAATTTTGGCCGGAATCGGCATTTCCCTTCGAGAATTATCTTGCGCTTCCACCCATAAACATGGTATCATAGGGTTTGTTTTTCAACTTTCAGGCTATTTTATCAGGAAGTATGGACTTGCCCCTGAGGAAACTTGTACCTTCGTATAGGGGACAGTGAATACAAGATGTTACAACAAAAACCAAGGCGATTCAAGAGCAGGTCCTAAACTGAACTTTTCCGAAATTTTGTGTGGGAGGTACTCGAAGGAGTTTACCGATTGAGTCCATATTGGAACCTCATCTAGGTCTGGTAGAAATTTCATAATGTGCTAAGTAAGGACCAAATCGGTTACTCCCTTCAAGAGTTATCGTACGCACAAATTTTCCGAACATTTTCGAACTTTTGTGGGGGAGGTACCGGAAGGAGTGGACCGATATAATCCATCTTTGAACTTGAACTAAGTTTGGACAAAATATCACGAAAGCCAAATTTTGGAACGAATCGGCAGATCCGTTCGAGAGTTAACTTGCGCTCCAACCACTACACACGGCGTCATAGGGTTTTTTGTAACTTTCAGGCTATTTTCTCAGGAAGTATGGACTTGCCCCTAATGAAACTTACAGCGTCGTATAGAGGACAGCGAATACAACTTGGGTAAACAAAAATCAAAGCGATTCGAGACCAGGTCCTAAACTGAACTTTCCCGAAATTTTGTGTCGGAGGTACCCGAAGGAGTGGACCGATTGAGTCCATATTAGAGCCCCATATAAGTTTGGCAGAAATTACACGATGTGCAAAGTATGGACCAAATCTGTTATTCCCTTCGAGAGTTATCGTGCGCTCAAGTTTCGCGACAATTTTTGAACATTTGTGGGGGAGGTACCTGAAGGAGTGGACCTATATGGCCCATCTTCGAACTTAAATCGAATCTGGACAAAATATTTTGATACCCAAAATTTGAACCGAATCGATTGATCCGTTCGAGAGTTATCGTGCGCACCAGCCTGCCAGACAGACAGACAGACAGACGGACGGACATTGCTAGATCTACTCAATATGGTCTGAAACGGATATCGTACAAACATACTTGGGGTCTAAAACCATTATTTCGATGAGGCACATTTTTGGTCGTATCAAAGTGTAAATACCCTCTTTAGCCTAAAGGCTGAGGGTATAAATATACTGAAATGTTTTGCTGAGGAGCAACATCAACACAGTAAACAAGTAAAAAAGTATCAGTCGGCTTTGCCGACAGAGATATACCCTCAGCCTGTGTATATTGAAACAATTTTTTTTCCAAAAAACGCATGTATTTAGGGAGTTTTAAAAATTTTGGGCGTTTGAACTGACAAAAATGTTGATTAGGATTTAATATCAAAAGTTTTGCGGAGGAGATACTAAAAAGAATGGATCTCCAGCCACTACATATGGTACCATAGGGGTTTTTTAGAACTTCAGGGATGTTTGCTCAAGAAGTATGAACTTGCCCCTGAAACAACTTTTACCATCGCAATTGAGGCAGCAATGCAAGTTGCTTCAACAAAAATCAAAGTGATTCGAAAGCAGGTCTTAAAGTGAACATGTATCCGAAATTTTGAGTGGGAGGTACCGGATGGAGTGGACAAATATAGTCCATATTTGAACATGATCTATATCTGGTAGATATATTAGGATGTGTAAAGTATGGACCAATTCGGCCACTCTCTTCAAGAGTTATCGTACGCACAATTTTTCCGAACATTTTTGAACTTTTGTGGGGGAGGTACCTGAAGGAGTGGACCGATATGGCTTATCTTCGAACTTAAACTAAGTTTGGACAAAATATTACGAAAGCCAAAATTTGAACCGAATCGGTTCATCTCTTCGTGAGTTATCGTGCTCTCCAGCCAGCCAGACAGACAGACAGACGGACGGACATTGCTCAATCGACTCCAAATTGTCTGAAACACATTTCGTCCAAACATACTTGGGGTCTAAAACCATTATTTCGATGAGGCACATTTTGCCCGTATGAAAGTGTATATACCCTTCATAGCCTAAAGGCTGAGGGTATAACAAGAAATAAAGGAAATCTAAAATCAATTTTTGCAAAAGTGCCCGATTTCACTCAGAATTCCCCATATATATTCTTTATTGGGGTACATTTCTTTGAAGTTTTGACCAAAATGTTTGGCCCAAATTAGATGCTTCTTGGCATTATAGGTGGTCAACAAACGTCTCCACTTAAATTTTGGGACATTGGCCCTCACAAAACGGTACCGCCAGTATTCAGGTATTTTGAAGTTATTTGGTCTGTTCCAGAACTGCAAGAATCTACTAATTTTTACTATTTTTTCCGATAACATAAAGGAAAAAAATGTTATCGGAATTAAAATTTAGTAGCTTCTTGCAGGTTCTGGAACAGACCAATTGTCTACATTTTCTGACCGAATTAGCTTTTATTTTCAATTTAGGGTTCTTAGTGATCAGGAAACTTCTCCACCAGAGGTGGGTACATGGCCCTTTGCTTTCGAATAAATAACCTCATTTAACGGTACACCCCGATTTCAGGTTGTTTTGAAAGTTTTTCGATATTTTCAGCTCAAATTGGATGTTTTCGGCTCAAGTTGGATGTTATTTGACATTTCGGGTTAAAAGTGGTAAAAAAATTCCCCATTAAAAGTTGTTAACATAGGTCTACGTTTTGGAATAACCCACATATAATGGTATAGCCCGACTTCAGGTATTTTGGAGTTTTTAGTGCATTTTTTGACCGAATTTGCTTTAATTTGACATTTAGGGTTCAAAGTAGACCAAAAACGTATCCACCGAAAACTGTGGGCTGTGGGCCACCATTTTATTGTACCACCTGATTTCTGGTGTTTAGAAGTTATTATCTACATTTTCGGTCTAAATTCACTGTAATAAGACATTTAGGGTTCCTAATGGTCAGAAAGCTTCTCCAACCGCGAACTATAGGCATAGGTACTTTCGTAACAGAAAGAGACCTGATTATTTTGTAGTTCAGAATATTTCACAGTGAAGGGTATGAACTGTTCTGCCGGTCCACATTTTACGTGTTTCGTACTAGGATGTTTGTTATTGGGGTAGGCAACTAACTCAAAACCTAAACCAAATTGTTAACGTCTTTGTGGTGGCGGCACAAGTTAGCTTAGCCCCAGGTGACACCACAGAGTGGGCAGTACCTACTTGACATATACTAGCCAGAAATATATCAAATATGTAAGGGCACTTCAGTTGCAAATGTGTTGAGCAGCGCTGTATGTCACGGTGTCTGCATGGCGTAAATCATTAAGAATTCCACATTGGCAAATCATTAGGTCATACGGACACCGGACATTATAGACTTGTATCAATAACTGTAGAGGGATATCGAGTGGTATATATTTCCCTAAAATGTACAGCAACTACTAAGGAATTTCCACCGTGGTGTAGGGTTAGCACATCCACCTTGCACCTAGAAGGTCTGCGCTTCAATTCCTGACCAGAACATTAAAATTTTCGGCGGCGGCAAATCCCCTCAGCGTAATGCTGGCTTACATTTCCAGAGTATTTCAGCCATGAAAAACTTTTCTTTATAAGTGGTGTTGAAGGACACCCCGTTCGGACTGGGCGATATGAGAGAAGTCTCCCTTTTCCTTTCGAGGATGTTGTGGGAGCACATGTATGTGTATGTATTTAGGATCTCGTTTGATAACAAACGTATATATTAGTGTGGTTTTAAAAAATCGATGTCGGAATTTTTTATGCGGCACCCCCTAAAGTTTTTTGTTTTGTTAGATTTTAAGAACTGGTAAAAATTTCTCATGTATTGTACAATTAATGTGCCTTTAGAGCATTTTCGTGAAAATTCACCTTTGGCCCCATACAAATTACTATGGAAACTTTGAGGCCTCAGTGGCACGTGTTAACATATTCCAATTGTACTCAAACTTTGAAAATCTTAAAATCTAACAAAACTAAACACATTAGGGGAGGTCCGTCTAAAAAAATCCGACATCGATTTTTTCAATTTGAGTTAAAACTAGTACATATCTTAGACCTGCAAGTCATGTTGAACTACTCCCTAACCAAGTAAATCCTCTTTGTACAACAAAATTTTAATGGTTTCAAATAGGAAACGGGATTTGATTAAGTAACTATAAAATTACAAACGGAGGCAAATTCCTATGTATGTATAAATATTTAATCCCTTCCGTCGAGTATGTATTTGATATTGAATTTTACATTATATTCATATATACATGTATGGAATATTTCATATAAATATTTATTTAAATTGACCACGTTAGTTGTTATATGGCAGACGTGGGTGTTTCTCATGGCTCAGACTGTTCCATGACGATAATTGATGTATTTCCTCCTTGAAGCAATTAATAAATGTTCAGCTTCACTGATTTCTCTATCGTTTGCAAGATTGTATCCAATTACTGTTCGTCCGGTGTTGGTGCTGATATTGAAAAGCATCCTTACTACCTACGTACATGTATATGTATGTGTAACGCAATTCATGTGGATCAATATTCTGTTTATTGCCCGTAAACAAGCATTTCATAATGGCTCAAACACGCATGTATGTATGTATTTCGTGTCCTGAAGCCACTACGAATGGTCGATAAATAAACCAATTGCTGTTGAAATTCAAATATTTTGTTACAAACAAGATGGAATTCCCAGTCGAGTATTTGTGGCATATTCGAGACATCATCGTGAACCATTGCGAATGCTGTTCGCTTTGATGTCTGGTAAACATTCTGTCCAATTATTACTTTTATGATTTATTTAATTAAGTAGACGTTAGAAATTTGATTATAGCAAACATTTTGATGAAGTAGTAGTAGCATGATTACAAAAGATAAAATGATTTTTGGAAAATAATTAAATGGATCACGGTGCTCTTGAACCAACTTTAAATGAAAGGAGCTTACTCCTGGGAAGGAGATTACTCCTGGAGGATTCTGAAACTGCCATGTTCATATATGAGAAACATCAAAAAACAAAAAAAAAAACACCGGAGCGCTTTTTAAATAAATCGCGATCAAAGCTCACGTTTTTAAGGGGTTGTTTAGGTTTTAACGATTTTGCTTGGAAACAATGCACTGACTGTATCGCCTCCTTATAAAACAATGTCATGTACGGGGCGTCTTAACTAACTCTAAATAAGAACCGCTTACATCCAGGAAGTTTTTGCGGATTCTGAAACTACAAGAAAAAATAGCTGGAGGGAAGTTTACGAGGGCTGCACGAAAATTATTTGATTTTTTTTTTTTTTTTTTTGGACAGTTTGACAGTTTTTAGACAACACGTACTCAGGACAGTTTGTCATACAACCTTATGTTGTGTTGTTTACAGTGACTTGAAAAAATCAATTTGCAAAAATAAATGGAATTCACTTGTGAACATTTTCGTTGAATAAATATATTAAATATTTCCTCGAATTTACTGATCTGACAATACGTGTAGCTTCTCAATTAAACACACGTTTAAATTAAAATTTCAATAGTTAAGCTGTTTTTTTTTTTTTATATTATATTAATGGATGTGTTATATAATTGCAATTTAATGGTCTACCCATTCAGACACATGTCGGGTTAATGCATACGGTTTGCATTGTCCACCCTGTATGGGTGTAGAAATCAATGAATTAAATTGAAATTCTTTATAAAACTTATTAAAATCAATAATTAATTGCGCATTGCTGCATTTTAAATTTAAAGTAATTGCAAGCAAACACGTTAATGCGATACTTTCCATTTTGATTGAAAGCCCCCTCACCCAATAATGAAGCAACATAAACTACTTGAGTTACCAACAACCACCAGCATAAAAAGTACAACTCAATAAGCTTAATATCATTAATACTGTTCATTTTATGTGTATGAGTGCGGGTTAATTAGTGTTGTCGATCGAGAAATGTGAATTGTGGAAATTAAATACATATATTCCACATCTGTATGTATTTCTATATGAGGATATATAAAATATAAATAAAGTATCAGTAGGTTTTTCCCAATAAATCAAAATTTTGGTTTACGGCACTAGGTTTTTAAGGAGCTTTCGAATCTTATCTCAAGAAGTATTCATTTCCCCATAATAAATTTTACCGTCGTACGTAAGACCCTGAATGTGATAATATTTTAATAGCAATCCAATATTCAATTTAACCTTCCAAACTCCCAAACACTACGTTTTGGGAGTTTGGAAGGTCGGTTACACCAAAATTTTAAACTTAACAATTCACTTACTTGTCCCAAAAAAAAAAGTTAAACCCGGAGGTACCGTAATATGGGGTATTTAAGAAATGGATATATTGATCGTGAGAAATATTTTCTTCCACTGAGAATCCGAGTGACACCTACTTGAGAAGGTGTCCCTAGCAAATCCACATTTCGTTCTCAAAACGTGACAAAAACCCTTGCACCGCAATATGCGGCCATATTATCATATACTGATAATTCTGGATGTTTCATTCCCCCATGAAGACTAAATACAACATTTTGCCATTTCGGTGTCATATTCAAGCCACAACCTTTAAAATACTGAAAATCGAGAGGAACCGTTAAGTGGGGGCACCGACGTAGCCAAGGGGCTGTCCCGGTGGGCCACTGTCGAATATTTTGATGTGTTACAACTGGAATTACAAATATAATTATACCCTCTATATTATGGTGTGTATAATAAGACACGTGTCTCGTTGTATCCCCATTACTTGCGATTTAGCCGTTACGGGACCTAAAAAAACTTGATGCCTTGATGTCAAAAACTATAATTTTGTCAGGCTCATATCTCCAAAACCGAAAGAATGTTGATTTCTCTCGCAGCCAAAGTTGTAGCTCTTGTCATAAAGACACTGTGAACATATATATAAAGGCATCGAACTTCACCTTCAAGGTCAAAATCGTCAAGATCAATTTTCTTTTATATTTTTTCGCTTTCTGGCACAGTTTTTACCGATGCACTTTGCGGTGTCCACTGTAGCTCGAAAACAACTATGCCTATCAGCATATATTTTTATGAGATCATTAAGAATCTAATAATGTTGTCCTTAAAAAGTGAATTGTCACAGTCAATATTTCGATTAAAAAAAGGATAGTTTTTGGTTATAAATTTGCAAAAAATTAGAAAATCGAATCGCTTTGATTTTTGTAGTAACAACTTGTATTCACTGCCCCCTATATGACGGTACAAGTTTTATCAGAGGCAAATCCATACTTCCTGTGCAAATAGCCTAAAATACGCAAAAAACCCTTATGACACCGCTCGAACGGATCTTACGATTTGGTCCAAAATTTGGTCTTCGTAATATTTTCTCGAATCACTTTGAATTTTATTGAAGCAACTTGCATTCGCCGCCTCAATAACGACGGGAAAAGTTTTTTTCAGGGGCATAGTTCATACTTCTTGAAAAAAAAAAAACAGCCCGAAATGTGTAAAAAACCCCCTATTGGACCATAAGTAGCGGCTGGAGAGTACGATGACTCTCGAACTGGCCTTCGTTATATTTGGTCCAAAGTTAGTTTCAGTTCGAAGATGGGCAATACCGGCCCGCAACTTCCGGTACATCGCCCAATCTATATAAATAAAAGTCAAATGTCGTTCGTTGGTAATGACATCAGTTGAGAACATCTGGACCGATTTGGATAATTCTTTCTGTGAAATGTTCGCCGTAACCCGACTTAGGTTTTTATGCAAAGAAAATTTGAACACGCCCAATTTTTTCAATTTTCATTTTTAATCTTTTCTACAAAAACTACTGAACCGATTTTCCTGAAAATGCCAGAGAATGTACAGGGATGACCCCAGGTTAAAATCAGGGTTTCGGAGTCGAGGTATTTTTGGCTCGACTCCGACTCCAGACTAGCTTTTTTCACGACTCCGACTTCGGGTCGACTCCGAGTGTGAATTCCTATACAACTAAAAATGAATAAAATGTTCACAAATTTTTAACTTTTTCCTATATTTTGCCCTATATAGGCTAATATGTTAGTTTTTCCATACATATTCATTGGAAAGGGCATTCATTGGAATACATTCGAAGATATCAATATTGTATCTGCCGAATATTACATTGAAAAATAGCAAAGTTAAAAAGGTTTTGTCGGTTTTCTATTAACTATATATGAAATTCGTTGTTGGTCAACGACTGATTGATTCCCGCCATAACTCAGAAGTCTGACAAACGGCGAATCTTTCTTCACGAAATTCAATTAAATAGATCATCATAGAGATTTTATAAGAAAGGATCGGATAAAAGTGATAAAGGACAATGAAAACATGACAATATCGATTTCCCGTCCTAGTGGACCGAACCCACATAAAATTTTCCTAGCAACATTTTTGTAGAATATTTTCATGCACGAAATCTCATCGTGTGCTAATTTTTCAGTTCCAGTACACAATATATCTCAAATAGTTCAATAAAATTATCCACACTAACGTTTAAAATGTAAGCGCTGAATTTTATTTTAAGGTGTGATCCCTAATTATAAATTTCAAATGTTGTAGATGGGAAAAATTTATATTATTTTGTATGCGGCATATTAACTGTATGTTTCTCGAAATCGACCACAACAATATATGACAGTTGGTTTATTAGTTTTCGAGATAGAGTTGGCACCGCAAAATGCTTTATTAAAAACAAGGTTTAGTAGACGACCTCAAAACTTGGTAATATTTTTCTCTTTCAGATGAAGAAAAAAAATCTGCCAAAAAGTTACGTAGTTTTCTCGGAAGAAAATCATGAATAGTGGATTTTATTGAGCTTTACAACTGGGGGTCTCGTTTTGAGGCTAAGCACACTAAAATGTTGGCTTACATCCAGTTTGAAACTTGGTCGTGAATTTCCTGAAATTGTTAGGGAATGTACAGCGATGCGGCCAGTGAAAATAGGCTACTTATTTTGTTGAAATCCGGAAAGGCCGGGTACTTCCCCTATGCCCTATTTCTTTAAAAATGCTATATTTACATTAATTACGAATGCATCGGTTTGGAAGTTAATTTGCGAGACAATTGTGGTTGTGAGTCCGACCTTACCTATTTGTTTGGAACATTTTACTACGCCCGCTTTTTTTTTCAATTTTCAATTTAATTTTTTTTACTAAAGCTACTGAGCCGATTTTCCTGATATTGTCAGGAAATATACAGGGATGGCCCCCAAAAACAGGCTACATAATTTATTGAATGACAGAGGGGGTGGGGTACCTCCCCTATGCGATATTTTTAAAAAAAAACTCTATATTTTCAAACATTACGAATGTCTCGGTTTAAAAATGTACGAAGTAATCTGCAATCTAGGTACTTATTTGGGGCTTAAAGACCCATGAAATTCCATTAAATTTGCAGAAAAGCTCAAGGTTTGCCGTTGTTATGTATATTTTATGAATTTTGGAAGAGGTGAGGTACCTTCCCAACGCCTTTCTTTTAAACGCTATATGTATAAGCCAAACTTATTATCATATCGGTTTCAGCATAAATTTTGGAAGGCAATGGGGTTGTGTGTACCCTAGGTACATATTTGGAGCCAAAATACCGGGCCACGTCTACTGTTTAAATACTATATTTTGAAAACTGATGACCACGCCCTCTCTTTCAATACATTATTTTTCAAAACTACTGAACCTAATTTCATGCAATTTTCAGAAAATGTTCGGGAATGTCCCGTGGTCCAAAATGCTATATATTTGTAGACGAATTTCGGGGGCCTATTGTTTTATAATCGCAATTTTTGCTAAACTTATGAGTGCGCCCCAATTAAGAAAAACGATATATTTACAAATTACATTAAATGGTGAGGTACAATGGTCCATCAGCCATTAAAACTAAAACATATAAGACTCAATAAGCAGGAAAAATTCGACTTTAACATTTTTTTAACTTTTATAATTATATCGCTTTAGGATAAAGACAGGGGACATGGACCATAATAAATCCTAAGCAGCACCAATGGCCGAAAAAAATCCGACAAAGTGCGTAAGAGAAAAAAATGTTACAGACAAAGTCTGTTGATACATTTAAAATCATCAATGAATAACTCGGTTTGACAATGGACCCGAAGAAGAGATGTAGAAAGTACCTATTTTTGAATTGTCAAGCATAAAGTCCATCAAAAGTTGTCATTAAAACTCATTACGACGGGCCAGCAACGCGAACCGGGGTCTGCTAGTATTTAATAAATGACACTAAAATGGTATGCACGATATCTCTTGAACGGGGCAATTAATTTGGTACAAACTTTGGATCTCCTAATATTTTGTTCAAATTTAGTTTAGCTTCTAAAATGGCCCATATCGGTCCTCTCTCCCCCACAAAAGTTCTACATTTGTGTCTAAGTGCAGTTTAGGGTCTGTTCGAAGATCCTTTGGAAATGTTTTGGAAGTCGCCAAAAAAGCGACGAAACGTCGGGAGTAATAGCAATAAAACTTGTTTTTTATTTGCTTCAAATTTAAAGGTCTTAAAGCTAAACAAAAAACAACGTATACCGATGCTGTTCGTTGTGGTCCTGTTTACAGCGCCATTTTGTTTCAGTGGACAAGTCAATGCTTCATGATATACTGGTCTAAAAATTATACGATGACCCACTGAAATGACAAATGGGGGTGATATCTATCGAAAAGATATGACTGCAAAAATAAGATTCGCTTCCATAATGGACTATATCGGTCCATTCCTTTAAGTACCTCCTCCGCAATACTTTTAACTTTAATCCTAATCCATATTTTTGGTCTAAATACATTCGATCTGTCCGTAGATGAAAGTTTCAATTCACATAGGCTGAGGGTATATCTCTGTCGGCAAAGCCGACTGCTACTTTTTTACTCGCTTTTTTTTGTAAAATTTACAGCATTTGAATCACGTTGTTCGCTCTCATAATTACGTACACGAATTAACCCGTTCATACGACGTGGAACACAATTCATAGCAACATGATTCATATTTTCATACTTTTTATTCACTGATTTTAAAAATATTTACCCTTCTTTCAGATATCTATTTAATGTTAAATTATATTATTTTCATTCATACTTTCTGTTTTTTCTTACAATTTTGGTGTTATCGTACATTTTTTAATTTTTCTATTTTCAAAATTAACAAGAGGGAGAGACCTGCCAAAATAACTTTTTGGTATACAGAATTTCTGGCAGGCATTTGATTTTTGTTTCTAAATTTGCATGCGAATTTGAAACGATGGACTAGAAATGCAACCGCAATGAAAAAGAAGACTAAATTTGCTATGATTTTAATGTAAACTGGTCGTTAAAACGTTTACTTTTCATTCATGTTTTGCAGTTTTTATAAAAATGTTTGGGTTCTTAATACATGTTTAAATTTTGTATTTTTCTTGTCATAATTAATTTATTTCGATAATTTTTTTTAATTGTTAGAGATGGGACCTATTTCATCGTCGTTCTGAGAGTAATTTAAATTGAACAATGCACTATAGGTCAAACGGGCCATTTTATTGGCCAAAAGTCTTAAAGTTAAAACAAGTATTTGGTTTAAGTTAATATAGCGTTTTTAGATTCAGGGAGAAAAATGGAACAACGTGAGCCAAAAAATTAACCCTTTATGGACCAAATACACAACTTGTACCTTAACCCTTTAGGGACAAAAACTGGAAGGTCTGTTATTTGTCAACAGGATTGAAGGCATCGACGTCCGATAAGTCCAGAAGCTTTTTTGTTGTGTTTCGTTTTAGTTTTAATGTGAATATGCCTTAAAATTATTGCCTTGAAAATCCCACAGAATGATGTGACATATTTTGACTATAACTGTATATATATATAAAAGATTTGTAAATAATTTGACTTTAGAACACAGCAGAGTGCAGTAGGCTCCAATATGGCTAACATTATTTGGTAAGAAGTTCAACCCTGACTTCAAAAAAATCAATATTATGGAAAATATGGTAACCTAAAAAAACTTGTATAATTCTTGTCGAGCAAATTTACGCAAAATCACATAAAATTTTCTGCATTCGGCACGAGTTAATGAACCAATTTCAATTTTCACTTTCATTGCCGAAAGTTGCCGAAAATTCAAAGTTAACACCCATTTAATAACTATTTATACACATAAATGATGATAGGAGGACATTTTTAATAAATAGATATCGAATACTTTCTAATCAAATTGTTACTTATGCTAATATTGTGATTTTGTTTCACCCTGAACGTATACAAGTAAACATATTTCGTTAACAAGTTTTTAAAGATATTTGGATAATACGTATTTGGCAGCCTGCCATGTAACGGTATAATTTCTCATACAAAAACAAAATATATTTTTATTATATTTGAAGTGTTTCTTACAAGAAAGTAACAAAGAATAAGTGGAAATACAAAGTGCGAAATCTGACTTTTGGCCAGTAAAATGGGCTGTTTGACCTATAGTGCAATGTGCAAAAATCGTTGTTAGTTCTCAAAATTTTGTATGGGAAATGAAGTAATTTTATCGTAATTTGGGTTCGAACAACGAATAGAGAGCGAATTAGCCATAGTATAAACAAGGCATAAAACTGAATTTGAATTTTTTAAAGTATTACAAATATTTCATTCTTTTTGGCCTTTTACTTTTCATCAATGTGTATATGTACTCTATTTTTATCCAAAAATATTGGTGACCGTAGGTATGGTACCACATGATATGCCCGATTCGTCCACATATCAAATAAAAATCACGTGGACTTTAAGTTTACCCCATTCCATGAAACATGAATATTTTTCAATAAATGAAATGTAAATAAATCAAATAATGTTGTGGTAAATAATTCGTATTAGTTTTTTTTTTTCAAGACAAATCAAGCAAACACAAATTCTTCATATGCTGATGGAGTTTACATTTTGTCGATAATAAGGAAAAGTAAACAAAACAGATGGCACGTTGTATTTTTTCAATAAAGAAATTGAATAAAAAAATTCGAAATTCATTTGGGAAACATACAAACCAGAATCAGCACACATCCAACCAAGCAGGGAATGTGAAAAAAGTAAAAATATAAAAATCAACCACAAAAATCGCACAGGTACATTATCATAGATACAAATTCATTCATTCATTTGTACTTCTATGTGTGTGTATGGGTGTATATTTGCATTATATAAAGTAAAATTGTTTGACATTTCCCCAAAAATGTCTCAGGGGATCTTACTGTCATGTTAAATTCTCAGAAGACAATTTATGTGAAGATACATAGCAAATGTTGATTTGTCTGTAAATGAAATGAGAAGAAAGCGGATAAAGTAGGAAGGGTGTATTTCAAACTTTTCGTACATATGTGTAATCAACGTAAATATGCATTTTTTTGAATTTAAAAAAGTTATAGGAAGGTAATACGATATTGCACAATTTTAAAATGTTTCAGGTGTTGAAACACTCACTCGAAATGCATGGAGTGATAGTGGTATCAAGCATAAAAAGAGTTGAGTACATACAACAAAAATTTTCTGCTAAATTTAGGTCAATTGTTAGCTTTGTTCAGTTCAAATTTGAACACTTTGTCTATGCCATTATTCATTGTATGCTTGGTATTACATGTACTGATTTGGTCATCTACAACTTAGATTTTTGGAATTCCAATAGGAAAACTGCTGATGAACCATGTTCTTTGGAAATATGATGGAACGGTTTGAACGAAAAAAACATGCATCAACAATAGCTTCCATTCCAAGAAAAATAATAATAAAACATGGTTACAGTCATGAACAACCACAAATCTAACATCATGTCCTTGGGGAGCAAAATCGATTAAGGAACACAACGATACAATTGCACACAGGCACACAGAAGGCATAACACAAAATGACAAAACGGAAGTCAATCAAAGGCACTCATCATCAACATTATCAATACCATAAACGAGATGCTCAAACACAACCATTTTTCATTGTGAAATTTTGCACAACCATACACATGTAGTTATGTTTTTGTATAAAATCATGGTGGCATGGTTTCTATTCTACAATGATATATGCACATACATACATATGTATGCTACCAAGGAAAAGAGGAAGAAGAATAAAGCCTCTGCTAAGTAATAAAACGGGCGACTGCTGTTTTATTATACGCATGGAAATGCCTCGATAATCTTTCGGTAAATTTCTAAATAGCGTATAGTCTTGTCTTACATACCCAACCACCAAGCAGGTGATCTGTGTTTGTCAATCTGTATAATTTCACTGTAACAGGGGTTTGGATCTATGTGTAATGACAGTGATGATGTTAATGGTGCTGGTGTTTGGAGGCGTTACATCACAATGTCATTATTTTATGCTGTTAATGTCATAATAGTAGGAGGGATTAAAAATAAAACAATTTTATTAGTTTCCTGCTGCATGGCATACCAATTTCCATATCGCTTTAAACGATTTAAAGCTTAATTTAATTTTTCCCTATAAATTTTTCAATTTTAAAGAGATTAGTTGATATGTGTGTACTAAACAATTAGAATAAGCTATAGCGGAAAGGTACTAATTGAGGTATGGTGAATCAAATTATTTCAAAAACGTTGCCAATAAAATGTCGAATTTGCCTAAAGTCGAAGTGCTTAAAGTCTTGGGAGAAGTTCACACTTTCAGACCATTATTTCACAAGCTGTCATCTATAGAAGAGCGAATATTGATACATATTTAAAAATATATTATATCCGAATATCGGAGCCAAAATGTTTGTTTTAAGAGTTTAAATTGGAATGACAACTTACTTACTTACTCGGATCTCTGTCTTCGGACAATAGTCTTGGTTTTACGACTTTTTAGATATATCAGTTCAAATTGGGAAATTGCACTGACTCCATCACCTGCTTTTAAAACAATGTCATGACTAGCATTTTCTGGAAGCAGACGATCATGTCAGTGCTATGTCTCAATTTGAACTGATATATCCCAAAAATGGTAAAACCGATCTAAAATCCTAAAAATCGTTTAACCTCGATTTATTTAAAAAACCCTCCCTTCATTTATGAACATTGTTGTTTCAGAATCCGCAAAAACTTCCCAGGTGTAACCACTTTTTACTTTGGCCTTATTAAGGCGAAGGTCATTTTCATAGTGATATTTGAATTAATTCTGTTTGGAGTTGAGCTGTTTTGACCTAATAGGTGCATTGAAAAATTAGGAGTTCACCGCATTCATCCACTATGCTACGTTTCCCGGGTGGTTTAGTCCGATCATCAAACAAACTAGAATGTGAAGCAATCCATATTTCAATAATTACACTTTCATGCCCTCAGCGTTTCAATAGTAACAATTTTCATAGGTTTGTACCTTTGTCATTGCGAGTTTGTAAATATTCCATTTTCCCATTGTGATTGATTCATTGTATTTTAAAGTTAACTGACAGAATGCAACTATGTAAATAATTTATTCTACTACTCTTGTAAAACAACTCATTAATTACTACTTTCGATATACCATTTTATGCAACTGTAAACTATTACTAATATATTTACGCCCTACTATTTCTTCTCACGATTGATACTTAAGCTAGAACAAAATTCAATAAAATCGCTCAGTTTGTGATCTACAATCTAACGCGTTACATAACCATCAGATAAGATCACAAGGAGTGATCTCCATTCTAACACGTTATGGTAACTATCAGATAAGATCACAATGAGACAATTTGTCCGTCCGGCAGTATATATCAATCCTCACTTGTGTTTTCCTGAACAATCGACACCAGATTGTTATAAATGTTATTTTTGTGGGTGAATGAATGTTAAGCTTGGAAACTTGCACTTATACGTAAATCATTCGAAAATTGTATATGAGGAAAAGTCAAAATTTTTTAGTTTCCATGAAGCCAAGGTTTGCACTATTATAATACGCGAACTATTGTAGTTTACCAGTAACTATGACTATTGCTGGATTATTTTAGATGATTTTGTACAAAGCTCAAAAATTTAGCAAAAAAAAATAATTTACGTGGTAGTTACGACCGCGTAAAGGAAAAAACATAGGTAAAAACACGTTGAAGCTAAACAGGTTTTTTTACATTGCTATTCGATTACTGATTAAACCATTCAAATGACGGACATCTGTCCAAGGTAAAAGTAGGAGAATACAAAATGAAGATTACACTTCTAATGTATCACTTTCCAAAATTTCCAATGCATCCACCTTTTATGGATGCTGACATTTTGAAGCCGGATTTCAGGTGTTTTTTGTATTTTGTATCTAACTGGGACGCGCATTCGGATATTTCGAAAAACCAATTATAGGATTAAAGAACTCGCGATTTCGCATAATCTGATATGTATATTGAGTATGTAGCCCACACAGCAGCAGAGTAATCTACTGCCAAAGGCCAAAATTTAGTGTGATATTTTTTCTAAAAAACCTATTTTTTGGGTACAGTATTTACAATATCATTTTGAGTGTGCTGGTACCCCGCGATATTTTAGTTTTTCGACGATCCGGATCATATGAATCACAGATCATAAAAATCCATTTACTAGAACGGCGGAAATGGCTACTGCAAAAATTGAAAAATTTGCGAAAAATGTTTTTCAAAATATCGCTGACTAATTCGCGTTTTATGTGGATCGTTTCCATTTCAATGAAGAAAGTGAATCATCACTCGCGTTTGTGCGAAAACAGCGGTTTGAAAAATTTAGTGGCGTGGGAGCTGTATCCGATTTATCCAAAAAATACTGTTTGATGCTACATCCACGGTTCTTGATGGATTTTATTGAAATCTGTTTAGATCGATGTATTTTTTCACGGTTGATAGTGAAATCGGATGCGCATAAAAAGTGTATGCACTTTATGCAAAATATAAGCGTTATACAGTTTGTTGCACACTAAACTGCAGACGATGCTACATCTTAGCGGCCAAAGTAAATCCTGGCAAATGTGTACAAATTAAAAGAGAAGAATTCGCTGTAATGGTAAACCGCATGCGCATCAAGTGATTTTGAGGATTTCGCGATTTACACGCATTTCAAAATGAACATTACCCGATACAATTTTATTTCAAGATTATACCCCATTTAAAGGAACCCAACATTTATTTGAAAGATATCCATATCTTCTGCTAGATGTTAGCGTGTTTTCGATAAGTGATTAGAATAAAAAATGTGATTTATTGCGTGAAATTTAACTAAAATAGAAGAAAAACTCCGACCTATTTTTCTTACATTTTGTTCAACTAACTCACAAAATAAATTTTAATAAATATTTTCTCTTACAAAAATTTTATAAATTTCCTCAATATATTTTTTTGTTTTCGCTATAATATGAAAACCACTAAACGGATTTGTATAGTTTTGGTTTCATTTGAATCTTCGCGATGTATAGATTACGTACATATTTTTTATATATTTTTCAGAGGCATAAGCAGGTTGTATTTTATTAAAACAAGTTGCAAACTACCAATTGTTTGGAATTCTTTCCTAATTTCCGCGAAAATGCACAACTTTTTCACTAAAGTTATGGGACCTCAGTAAACATATAGTATGTAGGGAGCCCCTAATTAAGAGAGTTTCTCAATATAATGATTAGAGTCTTTTAAAGATTTTTTTCTTTTTATCAGAATTGAAACCGCCATAACTTTTGCGCGCAACAACCAAAATTAGTATCACGAACAGATTTAAGAATGACATTTTTTTCCCAATCTATGTACCAAAAATCTTTCATGTAGCTTAAAAAAAAATTTTTAATTTTTTTTTTATGGAAAACTAAAAAATTTTGTCTTTTCTTCATATACGAATTAATGTCAGTTATTTGATTCCAAACTTTTCCTACTGTTCGACTTGGCTGGCAACCCTATTTTTCATTATTTTATTACAAATACTATGGCGGCTTATGTCCACCTTTATTTGTATTTGTCCTTCTGTATCAAAAGATATGATCATCAATATTTGTCATCGGCAGCTTTGACAGGTTGATGGTGGCTAAGAACGCTGAGACGCCGGCAATCGTGTCACCTGGTTGTCGGAGACACAGGTTCGAATCCCAGCCTCACGCTGATATCATATTATTTTTGCCTTATTGAGTTGAAGGTCATTTTTATAGTGATATTTGAATTAATTTTCCTTCGAGTTGAGCTGTTATGACCTAATAGGTGAATTGAAAAATTAGGAGTTCACCGAAGTCCCACACATTCAACCATTCAACCATTATGTTACGTTTCACGGGTGTTTAAGTCCGATCATCGTTCACCCAAAATATAACATTCTAATATGCCTGATGATGGGACTTAACCACCCGTGAAACGTAACATAATGGTTGAATGTGTGGGACTTGAACTCCTAATTTTTCAATGCACCTCTTAGGTCATAACAGCTCAACTCGATGTTGCCTAGGCCAGGTAGTTTTCGTGCATCCCTCGTATGTGCAGGCAGGGTTTTGGAGCTTTTGTGTCATTATCTCAGAAAGTATTGACTTACTCCGGAAAAAAATTTTACCATTGTAAATGAGGCTGCTAGAGCAACCTACTGAAAGAAGAATCAAAACGATGCGAGAGGAGCTCTTAAATTCACTTTTTCCAAATTTTATGTGGGAGGCACCCGAAGGAGTGGACCGGTATAGTCCTTATTCGAACCGATCTATATCTGGATGGAATAATACGATGTACAAAATTTGGAACAAATGAATTGCTCCCTTCAAGAGTTTTCGTCACAGCATTTTACAGAAAAATTTTTAACTTTTTTGGGGGAGGTACCCGAGGGAGTGGACCGATATGGCTTATCTTCGCACTTAAACTAAGTTTGGACAATATATTACGATACCCAAAATTTCGTTGAAATTGGTTGATCATTTCGAAAGTTATCGTGCGCACCAGCTAGCCAGCCATACAGACGGACGGACATGGCTAAATCGACTTCAAATTGGCAGAAAGGAATTTCGTCCAAAACCGATGAGGCACATTTTTGGTCGCATCAAAGTGTATGTACCCTTGCTAGCCTAAAGGCTGAGGGTATAATTATAAGCAATTCATGACCAAGTTTCAAACTGGATGTAAGCCAACAGTTCGGATCGACTTAAAAAATTGACCACATCTTCCATGCTATTTATACTTTCTACTTTTTTAGAAATTTATAAGTAGGGATCATCCGTTAAACTAAAATTCAGCGCTCACATTTTGAACTTTGGTGTGGAGTGGATAATTTTATTGAAATATTTGAGATATATTGTGTAAACCACCCAGCACGTAGGCAGATGGATGTTTTCTGGAACTGAAAAATTAGCACACGATGAGATTTCGTGCATGAAAATATTCTACAAAAATGTTGCTAGGGAACATTTATGTAGGGTCGGCCCACTAAGACAAAAAATCGATATTGTCATGTTTTCATTGTCCTTTATCACTTTTACCCGATCCTTTCTCATGAAAACTCTATGATTATGCATTTCATTGAATTTCGTATATGCAATTGAGTGTGTAGAAAACTCGGATACACATGAACTATATCTGTTCCTGGCGGACAGATCCGGTTATTTGAATGTCTATATCTAAGGCCCTCATTGAGTATATAATGAATCCTAGAAGAAAGATTTGCCGTTTGTCCGATTTCTGAGTTATGGCGGGATGAGTCTGTGGTTGATCAACAACGAATTTATGATGCCCTAATTCAGAAGCGTAACCATCCAATTTTCATATATAGCTAATGGATTATGCGATATTTACCAAAATACATAAACATACAGTTTTTGTGAGAAAGTAACGGGTAAAAGGGATAAAGGACAATGAAATCGTGACAATATCGATTTCTTAGATATGGGAAACCTACATATAATTTTCAGTGGAACATTTTTGTAGAAAATTTCATTTTGTTTTACTTTTTGAGTTCGAGAACAAAAATGACATGGAAGAAACTGAGCTAGACAGCATATTCGACAGAAAGGTTCCTCATTCCATTTAACTGAAAACATTTCATCTAAAAATGATGAAACAATATCTCCAAACAGCGATATAAAGCTATTTTCTCAATGATTGATGGGGGTCAATAAAAAAATTCATTATGTCATAATTCAGAAATTTCAGCTATGGGATCCGTTGGGGTTCTCAATTGGGGCTTTCATTCCGAAAATAAATGTTTCCAACCCCAGATGACTTCCATTTTGTGTCACAGGGTATTCAGTAAGATTTCCCATAGGGACCACAATGTCTTTAATAGAAGACAAGGATGACTTCTCATAAAAAAACAAGATGAGAATACCAATAGACCTTTGTGAGAAGACCAGTAAGACTTCTGACGAAAGAGGTTAAATGTCCAATCTTAATTCGATTGTCATAGAACTTTACTTTTGTTTGCAAAAATGTGAAGAATCAATTGGATCAACAAAATAGGGATGAATAGACTACACTTCAGAGGATAGTAAATATCCTGTGAATCCTTACATCCCAATATGTCTTCCAGATATAGATCAGGTTCGAATATAGACTATATTTATCCACTCCTTCGTGTACCTCCCACACAAAATTTCGGATAAGTTCACTTTTAGACCAGCTGTCGAATCGCTTTTATTTTTGCTAAAGCAACTGGCATTCTCTGCTTCAATTACGACGGTAAAAGTTTTTTTTTTTGGGCGCCAGTCCACTTCTTGAGAAAACAGCCCGAAAGATGTTAAAAATCCGTATGGCATCATATGTACTGGCTGGGGCCTTCGTCATATTTTGTCTAAACTTAGTTTCAGTTCGAAGATGGGCAATACCGGTCCACAACTTCTGGTACTCCCCCCAAATATATGTAAAAAATGTCACTAACATGGTATGCACGATGTCTCTTGACCGGACAAACAATTTGGTGCAAACTTTGGATCTTCTAATAATTTGTCCAAATGTAACTTCTAAAATGGCCATTATTGGTCCTCTCCTTAAGGTACCTTCCCTGAAAAAGTTCAACATTTATATTTAAGTGCAGTTTAGGGTCTGTTTGAAGATGCTTTGGAAATGTATACCAATTCTATTAGTTGTGGTCATGTTTACTGCGATATTATGTTTTCCGTGAACAAGTTGATGCTTCCTGGCATCTGGTCCAAATGACTAGTGGGTGCGATATCTATCGAAAAGATATGACTTCCAAAATAAGATCCACTTTCACAATGGACTATGTCGGTCCACTCTTGCAAGTACCTCCTCCGCAACACTTTTGAACTCTAATCCTAATCCACATTTTTGTTCAAATGTGTAAAAAGGGCCACAAACTTCTGAAAAGACCCTAAATACATTCGATCTGTCCGTAGATGAGAGTTTCAATTCACATAGGTTGAGGGTATATCTCTGTCGGCAAAGCCGACTGATACTTTTGTACTTGTTTCTATTTCAACATACTATTTCTTTTTGGAGGGATGGGTTACTACCCAACCTTCTTATGGCGCGATATATGTTAGCTCACTACCTTTAACGGGTGTTAAAGGCAGCTTCCCCAGTGACACTTGAGTTGAAAGAGAGATTTGCCATGTTAAGCCATCACCCATTGGAATGACACACTCATACATATTTCCAACTATACTTCTTTGCAATTTGTATTTTCGGTCTCTCAAAATTTGTGAAAAAATAATAATCTTTCCAGAGGACTGCAGATAAGCTGAGAAGAATGATTTCAATATACAATAAATTTTGACTCTTTTAATATAAATTATTAAGTGATTACTGAGACTATTTTAAAGAAACAAAGATTTAAAGTTTCTTAATCAGTATATATTTATTTGGAAATTTGCAAAAGACTTTTTACCTACAGTATTATTAAAATGGCTAATGAGAGAGGAATTAAAATGGTCGATGAACGAAGCACTTGTATGTAGTTATCCAATGATAAGTTTCGATGGACTTGCGTAATTACCTCATTTCTGCATTCCACGAATTCTACTTGCATCAAATCATTTGTACAGACCAATACACCTTCAACACATTCATTGAAAGAAAAATTAAAGATAAGTTGCAATAAGTTAAAAACTCTGAGAAAATAAAACCAATTCTATATGAACCCTGATGATTTACGATGACTGGTCTGAAGTGAATAAGTTTTTGTTTATTGTCGTGGCAATAAAGACGTGATCTCATAAATATGTATGTCCTAAGCTACTCTGAGTTTCTTGCAATGTTTCCCATTTTCTTGGCACTTTTATTTTGTGTAAATTGCAAAACAACAGTTACCTACCAACCAACTAAAATAATCGGACTCCCCTTTACAATTTGAATACGAATGACACAATAATTTATATACTTAACTTGCTGAAAAATAAAAAATGCCAGCATAAAAACGACAAAACAAATTGAAACAATAGCTGGCACCAAAATAAAAACATATAAAATTCTTTCAAAGTTCTAACTTTGCAGAAGTTTGCTCTTTAACTTTTCCTCACAGGAATGCAAAGAGAAAAAATTTAACTGAGGAATCAACCTCCTTACACCATCCTCGTCAACACAGTCATAATAAGGTGAGAAGCGAACAGCAACAAAAAAATGAAGGAAGTTGTGTTGTAACATAATTTACAGTACAACACTTATGTCCAACAACTTGAAGTTTACTTTGTTTAAAAACAAAACGCAACTCAACAAAAGCACAGAAAATTACAAGACGACAGCAAAACGTTAGCAGATATTTTAAAAAGGAACAGTGGAGCCGATATAAATATATTGATATTTTTTAGCAACGTTTCTTGTATGAGCTATAATTACATATGTATATGTCTATATTTTAACGATTCGGCTGTGCTTCCAACTCCATGTTCAGAAAAGACGCTACCTGAGACGACATAATGAGAGTGGAGTGAAGGTGCGTTGTGTGATCCAGATGATTCTTATGGAGTCGACTACTCCATCTGTATGAATATAGCTCAAACCTGCCTGATAAACCTGTTGATCTAGAGCAGTCCCGAACAGCCATTTGTTGTTGGTTACGAAGTTTTTCAGCAATTCACACACACACGACCCGAACGCAAAGAAAGAGCGTGCAAGTCTTTTGATTTGTTTTTGTTTTGTAGCTTGTATGCATAGAAACTTACTAACACACTCTCATAAATTGCCAATGCTTTGAATAAATTCACTTTCTTGGCTTCCCTCTTCTTGGTCGGCACTGATCTAGAGGTTATCTTTGGACCTCCCTCTCTTGACATGCCTGGGCGGATAGCCTGTTATCGGGAAGATAGGTATTCACTAAATGATAATTTGGATGGTTTTGCCTATACCTTCCAAGCAGATATTTCATAGACAACATTCTGTTGTTCCGACGCAACGGTAAAATCTTAGTCTCCTCATGTAAATGGCCCACCGAAGACATGAGGAGACACCCTGTTGCGCCATGAGCGTATAATCAACCGCGTAGGTAATTGCATCTAAGGGGTTTGGACTTCTTGTTTCTGAATTCCACGTATGTCTGCCGACAACACATATAGCTGTTCTCGACATCCTCAAAGAGCTTAGCATGACTGTCCGTATAAAAAGCTTAGGTCAAGTCTAATGCTAACATCACTGTTCTGTGGCACGGCATGTTTTGTTTGAGAACTCATCTAATATGTGTGGAGATGACTTTGCGGTGGCGTGGTGTGAATTTGCGGTACTATACTGCTCTGATGCTGAGGAGGAGTAAAACCTCAACAATCTTTGTTACTGGTGACAAAAATGAGATCAGCCTTTATGATTGATTCACTTGCCAGGTTTCAGTAACGGGACCATCCTGCCGAAGCCTGGAAATCTTCGGGAAATATTGCTAACGATAAGTTGAGGACCTTGATCATGTACTCGGCTCCTTGTTCATCCAGCTGCATTAGTATCACCATTGAAATTCCGTCAGGTCTAAGCGCATTGGATGATTTTTCGCTTCAGATAATATCAGCAGCATCGCCCATCGTAAATTGTGGTGGTTCCTCCAAGGCTGAAAGAGATCACCACTTCGCTTCGGCCGGACGTTATTGAGGTGCTCAATAAATTGTCGGCTAAAATAGGCTGTGCACCTCTTCGAATCTGTCACAACCACGCCGTTAAACATGACAGATGTCCGACCATCCTATTTACAATAGTTCGATAATGCCTTAACCCTTTTCCACACACAGCTCAAGCCAGTTTTCCGCTTGTGCTCACCGACTAATCAACTGAATTCTAATATCAGTTCTCTGACTTTGGCGTTGCTAAGGTTGAAACGTTCATTCGCTAATATTCAAGGTATTCGACCAGCAGGAATATGGTGAGCGGTTGCAGCAGTGATGATGTCCTGGAAATTCCTTTCTGCTGACCGAAGATGAGAGGGTTGGTGAATTCTCTGAATCCTTGCTAATTGCCTTTCCCGTGGCTAATAAAAGTACGGCGTTCAGAGGTTATGAAGTAGGGAGATGTATTGATGGAGATAGGGGGATGGTTTGACCCAAGGGAAATTGCGGTTTGCCAAGTCACGTCATTTGTCAGACCAGTAAGACATTCTTTATGTCAGGCGAACTGTCGCAGGCTCCTCTAATCATGGTGGCTGGTCCTCGTTCACAGAACAAAAAATGGATAAGGAAGACAAGTCCTAATCCTCCGCTTCTAGTACGATCCTTTTGCGAAATGTTTTAACCATCGACGGGAGTCTTGTATTTTGACTACGATGATGAATCCGATAACGAAGTTGGATGTTCTGGTGCAGCAAGCAGTAACATCATGCGACAAAAGCTAGAGTAGCCTCGGAAGCTATCACCAGATCGATGTTGACATGTGGTGAACGCGGATCTGGCAAATGGAACAGATCCGAGGTTCCTCCCGGTTGGGACCTAAAAATGTTGCTCCCATGGTGAAATGCAGTGGTGTGTAGTGTTAATAGCGGCATTGTACCAGACCATGTCCTTTAGAACGTTTGCGGGAGTAGTCAACATGTGCGGAGCTTGTGTGTCCTCTTTTTTGTTCTGTTTTTTGCTAGTTTGGGTTACTAAATCGACGTTTAATCGTTCTTATGAGTGGACGCGCTGCACATTTAAAGGCAGTTCCCCTGGTGACACTTGGTATATATCATCCCCCATGGAATCCTAACCCAGTATGGTCATAGTCCAGCACTGACTAACAGCACCATCTTTCGGTGGTGTACTGCCACGTTAGAATATACTTCGTATCTTAATATGATTTCCACATCATCCTTACTCGAATCAATATGATTTCCACGGACATCATCCTTACTCAAGATCATTGTATATGTACATTTCAGCAATATATATTAATAATACGTTCCTATTTTGAAACACATACATATGTACATTGTACATATACATACATATATAGCCATATCAAATTATACATCATATTCGCTTACCCTTTTCCACTGTGCGCCAAAGGATGGAATTATTAAGAAAATCATGATGAAGAAATACACAAAACAAGAAAAAATTAAGAGGGCACCTGCCTGTCACTTTCTTGATTTCATTATGAATACAAGTTGAGACTCTTTTGTTCATTCACTTACTCAATCACTTTACTCACCCAACCAACCAGTCAGTCATTCAGAGCACACACCAACAATAATAGCATCATCCGTCCACACTCGCACGGTAACTGTTTCCGTTATAATTGTATAGTAGGTGCCACCCGGGGAGACGAAATGTATTATTACATTTTAATTAGCGACTTTCCGTTTCCCATTTTCCATTATTCTCATGCTACGCATTTGGTGTTCAGATGTCAGAGGTTCGTTGGCTCTTTCGTTAGCTTCCATCATCGTTGCAATGCGACGACGACAACTTATGGTCGTCTTTCATAGTTCTCACATTAGGTCTGCGTCACCTTTAAAGCAACTGCCTTTTTACATTGTGCCTAAGTGGACAGTACCGGCGTATGCAACAGTAAATGTTATGTCCTCCCTTCGTCTTAACGTTTCCATGTGTTTTTTTCTCTAACCAAGACTCGGTTTCCTTTGGCTTTGCATACCCAACCATTTGTTAAAATGTCACTTTTTCCGGTATTTTATATAGTGGTGAACGAAAAAAAGCATTTTCTTAAAGTTGACGCGCGCTGTACTGTCACTCTCATTATGTGTTATGAATTTTTTATGAAGACACTTTTTCCTACGGATCGGTTTTTTTTTTGTTTGCCTGTATAGGTGAAACCGTTATAATGTTGATGTGCGAATGAATGTATGTTTTGGCTTATGTTGCTCATAATGATATTTGGGTCACCTGGGGTCATGATATTTATACTTACTTACGCACATACATATGCATGTAAATATGTATGTGCCAAGATTTGAACGAACAAAAAACATTTGGTGTTAAATATTTTTGGTAAGCATGTCATTCAACAGATTTGAAACTAAATTTATTAGAGAGGCCAGGTTTCAGCTTAAATTTGTAGATCATATATAAAAAATAAACAGTAGAGGCATATCGATTGAAATATATTTGTCACACGCCTTGCAGGACATGAGAACATAGACAAGCTTAACTAATTTTACTTCCTTTTTTGAAGTCTAAGTATTTCGTAAATGTGAATGTACTTCAAAAGTAACAGTCCTAAGGAAATGGGAACTCGTGGAATTTTTGACTTCGCTTGAAAGTTTAATATTTCTATCTGAGGCATTAACATGCCATGCGTTTACTTAAAGACATCAAATTGAAAAAGGATTATGTTTGGTCGGGCTAATACATACATACATATGTTCCCATACACACCCCCAAAGAGACACGGGAAACTTCTCTCATAGCAATGAGTGCACGCCGATTCATATTAGCTCAATGATATGAGACCCGCTTTTTATCGCCGAGTCCGAACGGCGTCTCTTACGACACCACTTATAGAGAAGTTTTGGCTGGAATATTCAGGAAATGTCGCCTACATTACACTTAGGGGTATTTTATCACCGTTGAAAAGAATGATGTGCTTACCATTGGGTGCCACCCAACTACTGAAACTTTATATATAAAATATAAACAATTATTTTAGGTCTTCTTTGTCCTTAATAAATTCTCTTTCTGCTTGACTCAATTCAAAATTATTTCATTATGACCTTTCCTAAAAACTGGAATCTGGTGGTTGCGAAAACTGGGTAATTGCGTTCCAACGTTTCGTCGTCCTCTCCGCATGACTATGCTATTATCTACGTATCTAATTTTGTGCAGATAAGCTTGTAAACTCAGGTGACCTGTAAGGATAGTAGGTTTTTAGTTTTATCCTCATTTGGGTCTCCCCACAGGATTTTGTTTTTCTATCTCATCTCTGTTCGATTAGGATATGTGGGCATTTTTGCATAATTATAACTCTAGAAGTGACGCATTCAGGGGAATTGCGTTATCTATGTTTACTGCTGCTAATTCCCTGCCATTTTTTGTCACACAATTTGCTATCTCCTCATTACCTTCAGTCCGCGAATGGCCTAGAACCCATATTATATCCACGGAGCATATTCAAGTTTTTGGCTTCATTGTCTTGGATGTTATTGTTTTTTTTTTTTTGCAATTTTACTGTCCGCAAGGACGTTAACGGTCGAGTTATCATTAAGCCAATTTAGACATTCTATAATCGCCCAGATGATCAAGCAAACGAAGAATAATTTCGGTCTCTGGTTCTTGATTGAAAACCTGTGTCTCCCTATCGACCCGCCGATCTCTGTCGAGAATTCATGTTCCACATGAGGCAGCTCCAATTGCTTCAGGTATACGGTTCGATACAGCGTTATCCAACGGGAACAACGGAAAAACCCGTTGTTATCCGTAATATTTTTGAAGGTATACTACATGGTCTATTTGATCCACTCATCTGTAACCTTGAGTCTTATGGCTGCAACGCAGCAAAAAAAAAATTATTATCAAACAATGGTGTTTTATTTTTGGTAGTCGTAACTACTTACAAAACCCTCGGATTTGTAGTCGGACACACACACTCTGTGCCATCGTACTCATTATTTAATAAGGAGTAATGTAATTAGTTATTTTTAAGTTTTGCCTTTTTAGGGCGAAGGACATAATTTGTGAGATTTAACCATGTCGTGGTTTAACCTTTGCGCATCGTAATGTTTCTTTCACACCTAAATCATGTTCTAATATAGACCACATCGACCATAAAATTTGGGTACCTCCAACACAAAATTTACACTTTTCTTAAATATGCAGTTTAGGGCATGTCTAAGATCGTTTTGAAAGTTTAAAGCCGGTAGTCCTCTCGGCTCAAGTTAAGACAATAAAATTTTTATCAGGGTTAAGTCCATACTGACTGAAATAATTACCATAAAGCTGTAAAACCCCTACACCCCACCAACTACGGCTCTTATCGGGAGTCCCCAATTTGGTCCAATCGTTGAACATAGGGTAACATCGGTCCAATTCTTCTGGTTCCAGAAGTTACCATATTTAGCCTTAAGAAAAGGGCCCTATTCCACGAAACAACTTATCAACTTTTCATTTTGCAGTTAGCAATATTTTTGACAGAACCCTTATTTTTGATAAGTAATAGGTTGCTAAGGATAAGTTGAGTTTGCTAAGTTTTCACATAAATTTTGCTCTCTTTTTTATTTTTGTTCCACAAACGCCCTCTTCTGCTAAGTGAAAATTTGTAACTGCAAAGTGTATTTTGCTACGAGTTTGCAAAAAATTGTGCTCTTTCTTCCACAGTAAACTTTGCATTTTGTTTTTGCAGACCATTTTGATAAGTTTGCCTAAAATTAGCAGAGTAACGTTCTCTTTGCCAATTTACATGTAAGTTAAGTTTTTAAAACGTTACGAAGGGAGTTTTGGTTCGGAAATGTTGAAAACACGGTGATGAAAAGAAATTATAAGGATCCACCCCCTCTAAACTTCCATCTCCCAACTTCCACCCTCAGAACCATCGCCATCAGAACATCCACCCTGTGAACCATACCCTTCTGAACTTCCACCCTCCGAACTGCGACCCTGCGAACCACCCCATTCCGAACTTCCAACCTCCGACCAACACCCTCCGAACCTCCCCACAAATCACTTAGACTAAACTCTATTTCAGAGTTTTTTATTTTATTTTTAGTTTATGATTGCTTAAGTCTGGAGTATTCCTCATTGGCTTAACTTTATCATTACCTTTCTATACAGAGAGTAATGTTTACAGCCTGCAAAATTTACTGATCGCTGTCAATATCATGATTTCATCCCGGCGAAGGGAACTATTAATTGGCTTTTCAGTTTTTGAAATGATGATTTTTCTACTGAAAACCTGACGCTCACTTTTCGGCTTTCCCAAAAAAAACCAGAACAAAATATTTGCAAGGTTTATTTTTATTTCATATAATTTTTTTATTTTATTTTTTTTATCTCATTTTGTTTTTCTTTTATTTTTATTTTATGTTTATTTTAATTTTTATTTGATTTTATTTTTTTTTAATTTTTATTTTATTTCATTTTAGTTTTATTTTATTTTTATTTTTTTATTTTATGTTTATTTTATTTTAATTTTTATTTTATGTTTTTTTATTATTTCTATTTTATTTTTTAAGTTAATTTTATTTTTATAATTTTTTATTTTATTTTCATTTAATTTTTATTTTTTTTTTTCATTACTCACTTGTAATAACACCAGTTCTTTTTCATTTTTGTTCTCGCGTCCCATTTTTACATGTCTTATTTATCATTGCCAAGTAGAAAATAAAGCAAAGATAATAAAATGTTCTGTGGAACAAATAGCATCCATACTTTGCAAGAGAAGGGAGAGACTTAGCAAGATGGCGGAAAAATTAAGCAAGAGAGCAGAACCACTTTGCGAAAGAGAACAGTGATAGTCAAATTTGCTAAGTACAACGAGAAACTGAAAAGTAATTTTTGGAACAAAAAAAATTATTACGTTCCAAAATAGCTTATTTTTGAATAAGTGCCAAGTGAAAAGCGATAAGTTGTTTTATGGAATAGGGCCCAGGTTGAACCTGTTTGCTCATAAATTTTAAACTTTACTGGGAATAGTTTCCACAATACTTAGTAACAATAATGTTATCGAAAAACAACCAATACTGGGTTTGCTTCTTTTCATTATGCCACAGGCTGAGAATATATTTCTGTCGGAAAAGAAGACTAATACTTTTTTTCTTGTTTAACCATTGCTAGCCACAAGACTTCTGATGCGTATGGGTCTAATTACACTTTCGGTTAGCCAATGAATGTATCAACTTAGCAGTGTATAATCATATGATTGAACCTCCATTTGAAGCCCTTCTACGGGTTGACCAACATTCGCAAGCTTTGTTTGCTCTTTTTTGGATATTGTTGTTCTATTTAAGTTTCATATCCAGGATTACATTCAGAAATATGGGCCCGGTCCACATGAAATGTATCTTATGATTGAAAAGGGTTTCGCTGCTGACATCATTGAAATCCATTGTACACATCTTCTTGTCGAAAGTGCTCTCGATTTGGTGAACAACCTCATGTAGTGCGGTTTCCATTGATCTATCTACCTTTGACGTATAAATGTTGTTTGTATTTAAGCATATCGTTTGGGAACTTGCTCTTAATGTGGGCATTTATTGTAATTACCACGATTTTGAGTGAGAAAGATGTTAGTCTTATCGGTCGATAACACTTATGAATTGAGTAACTTGTTTTTTGTTGTTTGAAACTTTGGCGAACTAGTTTTGTATTCATGATGCTCGTATTGACAGTATTGTTCTATTGAATAAGACGTTGTAGGATATATTCCTCATATAAATACCTAAGCATTGACTACCGATTTTGCTGAATTAGGGTTTTAATTTGGTTAGAAAACATGCATGTTATGCATTGATCTCACTAATATTATTCGACCTTCAGCTTAATCTAAAAATCTTTAAAAATCCTTCAAATTTACAAAAACCTATGATGATTTTTTCTCTTCATTTATTGACCCACATTCTGTATGCCATTCACATTTTGTCATCGCATAATTAGTTTATTAGATAAAAAATCATTTTAATAACTATTGTTGGGAACAATTTTTAATTAAAATCACATTTTGTGCTTGTATTAAAACCACAGGTCTATTTGTAGGCCATTAAAATATTGTTGGTAGTAGTAGAAGTAGTCTCACACAGATTTGGTTACAGTTGTTGTTGTTTTTATCGCAACACTGGCATTGTTATTTTCTCGTTCAGCCACAATGAAAACCGCATTTTATCGTTATGCTCGATAACTTAGTATCCTTTATGATACTGATTTATGGTCTCACTGGGATAATTGATAATGTGTGTACGTGGCATTGAGAAATGTACATACATATGTATGTGTGAAGGTGTTCAAATGGATAGGCAAACGATACGTCCCGAAATTTGTCTGTCAGTTAATGTGTGGGCATAAAAAGACTGTCTAATTATTTTGTTCATACATTTTTTCTTAATAGATTCAATAATATTCCTTCAAAATAGTATAATATAAATATATAAGCCGAGGGCCTAATAAAGTGATTCGATTCGATCGAGAATTTTCGACATGATACAAATACGCTATGATAAATGTTGTGCACCTGTAAAATAATGGCTATTTATATCAAATCATTTTTTTTACAGAAATTCTTACTTTTTCAACTTATTTTTTAACGACTGCAAACAGTAAATTGTGGCTAATGAGTGCATACATGTGTTTATTTTAATTCTAAGTTTATTACTATTTCTCAAACGACTGCAAAGGACTCTTTCCAATTTCTCTTGTTTTTTAGTGTAAAAAATGCTTACATTTATTTAATAATTTTATTTTTCTTCTATAAACCGACAACAAATACCAACTTTTTTTAATAAAAAGAAGCCCTTCATTTTGTTTCCTTACTCGCAAATGTTTAAAAACCCTGTAGTCGATAAAGAATGTTGTCATCCCAACTTTGAGTACTCGGTTCGAAAAAACTCGATATCGAATAATATAATTAGGCCCCTGACTTCATTTATAGGTGTACTATCGATATACAAATTACATATGTAATTACATTACATTGTTCGTAATGCAATATGTATTCCTCATTATTTATGCGAAGTTTTGTGTAAACTGTTTTTATATGAGATTCGCTGCTCTGTTTTTAGTTTTTTGTTTACTCATGTAACCTTTATTGTAATTTTCAAACGGAATCACCAATGGAAATAGTTTTATATGACTAAAGATTTGAACTTTAACACCCACATAGATTTATATATTTGTCAGCAGAGCTACAAAGAAAACTTATTTGAAAGTAAATGCGTGCACTATAACTGTGTGTCCAAAGTAAATTTGTATCTTTTTTGCTCGCTGGTAAGTTTATAAATTACACGACTACAGGCAATCACATCAATCAACATTGTGACGACAGAAAAGTACAAACAAGTAAATGAACATTGTTGAAAGATATTAGTTTTAGCTCATGCATGGGTGGTATACATTACAACACACCTACATGTATTTTCTACCTCTAAGACGAAAATAAGTAAAACGGAAGGAAAGTTAATACAAAGCAAGGTACTGGTAAAAAAACTTATTTACAACACCTATAGTCGTACTTGGTTTAAAGCATTCTTCATAAATCTACCTTTATTAAATGAGCAAAGGCAAATTTAACCCACAATATAGGCAAAAGGAAAGTCATGTTTTGTTTCAGTTTATTCCTAGAGCCTTGCCATGGCTATGATAAACTTTTCTAAAGCTGGCTACCCTGATTTTGTCCAAACTTTAAAAATCGTACGGTTTCTCCCAGACCAGGGTTTCGGAGTCGGAGTCTACGAGTCGGAGTCGAGCAATTTTGCTGGAGTCGGAGTCTGAGTCGAAAAAAATAACTCGACTCCGACTCCGGGCAATTTTTTCTACAATATAAAAATATAACATTAAATTCGGGACACCATTCTTTTTTTAAATCATTATTTATTTTAAAAGAGAGCTAAAAAAATATAAGCAAACGGTATGCTATACAAATTCAGAGAACGATTCAGACGATATTTACTGTCATTTAAAGTCTAGTGTTTTCATCTATATTTTGATTACAAATTACATGTCTGAATATTTTTAGTCCAGTTGATTCTTTATTTTTGTTGCTAGCAAAAGTTATGTTCTATGACAATCGAATTGTAATTGGACATTTAACGTCTTTTATATAAGTCTTCTGTCAGAAGATCTACTGGTCTTCTCACAAAAGTATACTGATCACCTTGATCTTCTGATCTTGTCTTTTGTTAAAGGACCTGTTGGACTCCTATGAAGGACATTGTGGTCGCTATGGGAAATCTTACTGATCACACTATGACAAAAAAGGAAGTCAATGTCTGGGGGTAGAAGATTCATGTTGGGAATTAAAGCCCCTATTGAATAAGAATTCCAAAGGATCCATAGCAGAAGTTTCTGAGTTATGACGTAAAGATTGTTTTATTGACCCCAAATAATGCTTGAGTAAGTAGCTTTATATCTTTGTTTGGCGATATTGTTTCATAATTTTGAGATGAAATATTTTCATATAAATGGAATGAAGAATCCTTTAGTAGATTATTTTGTTCTTTTAGCTCAGTTCCTTCCAAGTTCTTTTTGTTATTGAATTGAAAAATAAACACAAGAGCAGATTTTGTACATGAAAAAATCTACAGAAATTTTCTTCCGTAAAGTAGAAGGACATCAAAATCGATCGATTTTAAGGGGTTATGACCACTTACAAATTTTACAAAATCGAACATTTTTTTATTTGTTTATCTTAAAGAACAGGTAGAATAGGCTATGTTGCAAAAACTTCGAGTCGGTCGTAAAAAAATTAGCTGTGTAGTCCTTATGATTTGTATTGTCCCTTTATTTTCACATAGTCTTGTGCCAGACTTTGAACTTTTTCATGAAAATGTTTTGAGCTTATGGGTAAGAAGGGAGAAAGCTATCTTCTTCACCTCCTCTCCCTCTCCTAAAAGTTAAAAAATTTTCATGTTATATTTTCGATGTCTGTCGCAAGATTTATTTTCTCGCGAAGAAAAGTTCCTCCCAGAATATTCTCGTGCTTGTACTTTGATGCTATTTTCCAATGTAAAATTCAGTAGAAACAATATAAATATGAATTTTACTTCATATTTATGTTCTGTAGTTAAGTATTATATTCGAACGGATGTCTTTTCTAAAGAATATATTAGGAAAAACCAATAGATTAGCCTATATGGGCCCAAATATAGGAAAAAGTTAAAAATTTTGCATATTTTATTAATGTTTAGCGGTATAGGAATTTACACTCGGAGTCGACCCGGAGTCGGAGTCGGAGCCGGAGTCGTGAAAAAAATTGGTCTGGAGTCGGAGTCGGAGTCGACCCAAAAATACCTCGACTCCGAAACCCTGTCCCAGACATATAATCAGGTTCAAAACAAGTAAAAAAGTATCAGTCGGCTTTGCCGACAGAGATATACCCTCAGCCTGTGTACATTGAAACAATTTTTTCCCAAAATACGTATGTATTTAGAGGGTTTTAAAAATGTTTGGCGTTTGAACAGACAAAAATGTTGATTAGGATATAAGATCAAAAGTTTTGAGGAGGAGATACTAAATGGAATGGTTCGACATTGACCGTTATGGAAGTGGATCTCCAGCCGCAACATATGGTGCCAAGAAGTTTGGACTTGCCCCTAAAAAAACTTTTACCATCGTAAATGAGGCAGCGAATGGAAGTTGCTTCAACAAAAATCAAAGTGATCCGATATCAGGTCTTAAAGTGAACTTATCCGAAATTTTGTGTGGGAGGTACCGGATAGAGTGGACAAATATAGTCCATATTTGAACCTGATCTATATCTGGTAGATATATTAGGATGAGCAAAGTATGGATTACATCGGTCACTCCCTTCAAGAGTTGTCGTGCGCACAATTTTTCCGAACATTTTTGAAGTTTTGTGGGGGAGGTACCTGAAGAAATGGACCGATATAGCCCATCTTCGAATTTAACCCAGATATGCCCATTGCTTGATCGTGATCATTGTAAAAGTATTTTTATATTATTATAGAAGCAAATGTGAAATAATAACATTATGTTTATATGTTTTTTAAAATTTTTTTGAAAAAAGTGGGTTTTGAGGCCACTTTTGGACACAGGGTTTTATCATATAACTGGGAGTTATGGGACACAAAACATTTGACATATAGTCCAAAGACACCTTTTCGGCATCTAGTTAACGTTTTTTCGTAGTAGGCTCCACATCGTGTATGTTTTCGTTATAAAATTACCCAATAATTAATCGGTCATAACGCAAATCATTGAAAAAACTAAGCGATCGGTGGCAACTTCGATGAACTAGACCTCAAAACTCAAAAATAGTAGTTCAAAATAATGGAATCACATAATATCCCAAGAGCTACAGATGTGTACTGAGTATAGGACCAAAATAAACGGTACTTTGATAAACATAACATATAAAATTAGCAAGAATTTTGTGTGTCCTATATATAGGACGCTGGGCATATCTGGGTTAAACTATGTTTGGACAAAATATGACGAAGTCCAAATTTTGGACCGAATCGGCAGATCCGTTCGAGAGTTATCTTGCGCTCCAACCACTACACAAGGTCTCATAGGGGCTTTTTGCACCTTTCCGGCCAATTTCTCAGGACGTATGGACGTGCCCGTGATTAAACTTGTACTGTCGTTTGGGGGGAAGTGAATACAAGTTGCTGCAACAAAAATCAAAGCGATTCGAGAGCAGGTCCTAAACTGAACTTACCCGAAATTTTGTGTGGGAGGTACCCGAAGGAGTGGGCCGATTAAGTCCATATTGGAACCTCATCTAAGTCTGGTACACATTTCAGGATGTGCAAAGTATGGACCAAATCGGTTACTCACTTCAAGAGTTATCGTGCGCAAAAAATTTTCCGAACATTTTCGAACTTTTGTCTTCGAACTTAAACTAAGTTTGGACAAAATAATACCAAAGCCAAATTTTTGACCGAATCGGCAGATCCGTTGGAGAGTTATTTTGCGCTCCAACCACTACACACGGTGTCATAGGGTTTTTTGTAACTTTCAGGCTATTTTCTCAGGAAGTATGGACTTGCCCCTAATGAAACTTACAGCGTCGTATAGAGGACAGCGAATACAACTTGCGTAAACAAAAATCAAAGCGATTCGAGACCAGGTCCTAAACTGAACTTTTCCGAAAATTTGTGTGGGAGGTACCCGAAGGAGTGGACCGATTGAGTCCATATTGGAACCCCATCTAAGTTTGGTAGAAATTACACGATCTGCAAAGTATAGACCAAATCTGTTATTCCGTACAAGAGTTATCGTGCGCACAAGTTTTGCGACAAATTTTGAACATTTGTGGGGGAGGTACCTGAAGGAGTGGACCTATATGGCCCATCTTCGAACTTAAATCGAATCTGGACAAAATATTTCGATACCCAAAATTTGAACCGAATCGATTGATCCGTTCGAGAGTTATCATGCGCACCAGCCAGCCAGACAGACAGACGGACAGACAGACAGACAGACAGACGGACGGACATTGCTAGATCTACTCAAAATTGTCTGAAACGGATATCGTACAAACATACTTGGGGTCTAAAACCATTATTTCGATGAGGCACATTTTTGGTCGTATCAAAGTGTAAATACCCTCTTTAGCCTAAAGGCTGAGGGTATAAACATGCAATATCGATCCACTCCTTGTTGTATAAAGACATGTATCCGATTGCCTTGATGTTTTTCGCGACGACGCACAGGTCAAAATTCTACAGCTTTTGAGAAAAGAAAAAAGAGCAAAAATCAAACTTTTGAACAATTTTTTTTAACAAGTAAATAAGCGTTAAGGATTCTGGCCGAACTTTTTTTACCCTACATACATACATACTTGCATACTTAGGATTATGACTTTTTGACCTCTTTTTTCTCAAAAATGATTTCCAGGAGCAAGAATGAATGAACTTTTGCCTATTAATGCCATTTAAGTATTAAAAAAGGTTCCGCACAAACCACTTTGAAATTTTATGTTTGTGAAAAAATATTATGAAATTACAAAAAAAAAAGTTCTCAAAAAATGACTTACTGTTGCAGGAATGAATGACCTTTTACCGATTCAGTAGAAATGTTGGCTTTCGTAATATTTTGTCCAAACTTAGTTTAAGTTCGAAGATGGGCCATATAGGTCTACTCCTTCAGGTACCTCCCCCACAAAGGTTCGAAAATGTTCGGAAAATTTGTGCGCACGATAACTCTTGAAAGGAGTAACCGATTTGGTCCATACTTTTACACATCGTGAAATTTGTACCAGACTTAGATGTGGTTCCAGTATGGACTCAATCGGTCCACTCCTTCGGGAACTTCCCACACAAAGTTTCGGAAAAGCAAAAATCAAACTTTTGAACAATTTTTTTTAACAAGTAAATAAGCGTTAAGGATTCTGGCCGAACTTTTTTTACCCTATATACATACATACTTGCATACTTAGGATTATGACTTTTTGACCTCTTTTTTCTCAAAAATGATTTCCAGGAGCAAGAATGAATGAACTTTTGCCTATTAATGCCATTTAAGTATTAAAAAAGGTTCCGCACAAACCACTTTGAAATTTTATGTTTGTGAAAAAATATTATGAAATTACAAAAAAAAAAGTTCTCAAAAAATGACTTACTGTTGCAGGAATGAATGACCTTTTACCGATTCAGTTGAAATGTTGGCTTTCGTAATATTTTGTCCAAACTTAGTTTAAGTTCGAAGATGGGCCATATAGGTCTACTCCTTCAGGTACCTCCCCCACAAAGGTTCGAAAATGTTCGGAAAATTTGTGCGCACGATAACTCTTGAAAGGAGTAACCGATTTGGTCCATACTTTTACACATCGTGAAATTTGTACCAGACTTAGATGTGGTTCCAGTATGGACTCAATCGGTCCACTCCTTCGGGAACTTCCCACACAAAGTTTCGGAAAAGTTCAGTTTAGGACCTGCTCCCTAATCGCTTCGATTTTTGTTGTAACAGCTTGTATTCACTGCCCCCATACGACAGTACAAGTTTCATCAGGGGCAGAAAGGTACAAAAAACCCTATGACACCGTGTGTAGTGGTTGGAGCGCAAG